>NW_020170576.1:41547-44337 GCF_000524195.1 Echinococcus granulosus | reverse complement strand
GACAGTAAGTCTTTACTGCAGCAGCGACGCCAAACAACTCGCATCCTATTACCCGTAAATGTTTATTCAAATAAATTTATCAGACAAACTTTTGACTTGGGAGTTGCTGAACATAAACTTCTTTTGCTGACTTTTAATGCTGAACTAGCGTGCGTCCAGACAAGTTCGCAATTCAGTTTCTTGATTGGAACGAGTCCGTGACGCATTCCATGCTGCTGATTGCTCCTCTTCGAGGCGATTGCCAACTTTGTCTCAGGCAGTCGACTCTTACTTAAACGAAGGTTTTCGAGATAACTACATTTAATGATAGCGAATAGTCAATTTCTGCTAGGAAGATAGCCAGTCTAACACTGGGTGTTTCACATTGCTCGAAAGCTCTTAAAAGGGTGCTGCTGAATGTGCGGCAAAGCGTAATGCCCCAAGTCGATGGCTGGTCAACGAAGCTGTGTAAGATCAATGCAGGTGCTGGGGGAGTAGACTGAAAGATGCAATTCCACTCGCAGAAATGCTGCCTTTGTCTTGATTTTTATAAGGTTATTATTTACTCTACAAACTTGGTCAAAACTGCCCATGCAAACGTTGCTGTCAACCTTATGTGGAAGCTACGCCAATTCTAACGATGTGAGGGACGTCAGTTGCGCCGTTATAGCTAATATGATCGTCCTTTTGACTTGCAGATGAATGTGTAATTTCCCTCACACGAAAACCGCTGTCTAAGTTGAAGGCAAACCAATGTAGCTTCGACAAACTGGACACCTCGCCAATGCAGATTGCATGGAGTTATTCGGTAACAAGGAAATGGCCCGCCTCCATCGAGTCTTGCCATTTTTCTGTACCTTTCCATTTAAACATTATAGAGTAGTGCTTTACGCACAAGTCAAACTCAACTGTAAACCTGCACATACTGTGAGACGAATGCCCATAAGCACTTAGATAGCAGCTTAAATTTGTGCATTCCGTGGCACACCACTTTGACTAGCCCAATCGTGGGGATTTCTGCAGCACTCAAAGCAAAAGGAAGGGTAAAGCGATGGCCTGCATCCGCTGTGTTGGCCAATGCCAAATTATGTCAACTACGGTTAATTATGCTGAGACACTGCTAGTGCAGGCCGACGGTAATAGTAATTTACTGGGAAAGGTGGATTGGGCTTATTCTATTATCTACTTTCAGTTGCTTCTCGACGTTCCGCCTCTTATTACCCAGTCGCAAAGAGAACGCTAAAACCTGCAAAAGCGAATTGCTGTAAATGATATGAAAAGTGGTTTCCAATGTAGAGTATGGGATTTTAGGTCATCTATTTGTAGGAATTCACATCACCATATTTTTGCGCGAAATTCCACAAAACTGCCAAAGTACCCTTGCAAATCTTAAAGGACTAACAGATCATTGCTTAAGGGAGTGTTAGGGTTGTAAGATGAGTGCTTTAGGGAGAATAGTGTGACTGCCATGCTCTTTTCTAATTATTAAGATCATCAAAAGTCACATTCTCAAAACCATTTCTAAGTTAACTTTTTTAGATTTCGTCCGACTTGTTTGATGTAAGCACACAATCTGAGATGATCTTTTCCCTCACCTGGTCTAATGTCAGAAAAATTGTTGAAATTTGTGCTAGCAAAGATTTACGCACACGCTGATATGACTAAATGCCATTTACATTCCGAAATACACCGATGTTAGTGTTGTGCACATCCTTTCCTTCCTTCTTCCAAAAATCCTGCTCATGCTCTGTTGTTTTGAGACAACAATCTACCCAGATAAAGTCCATCCAAATCCCACTACACTGGACAAATTTTGCAGCTACTGCATAGAAAGACTAGGTTGCTTACAATATGGGTTATTCGATCAAGCTTGTCTTTACTAGTTTCATCCTATCACTCATTCTGCTGATTTTTAAAAATAATGACGTATAGGTTCGAAAAATTCCTTAATTCTTTGCATTTACTCAGTTGATGGTGGATGTCTATAAAAATCGTTCCCTAAACACAATATGACATCGCACAGGCTTACAACACTTACCCCAAAAAGGTAGCGTCTTCGTCACTGGAATATTGCTTTGCTGAAAGGTAGACATTATCTTCTTCTGGAAATATGACAAATCAATCACGCTGCACATGCTCTTCACGTCTTTTCCTTAAAAAGATGAGCTTATGCGTCACAGGTATTCCTTAGCCAAACCGAAGTCACTGAAAAGCTCAATAAAATTGATGCGCCATCTATAGACTAGAAATGCTTTACACTTACAGATCATGACGCATTCATAGGAATGTTCCACATGCATATTAGTCTGTGAGCTTCCATGTTCTTGACCTACAAGCCGCCTTCCTAACGGTGTGTCGTAATGGGTCACGTTGGCAATTCCACATTCAGCATACACGCTTGTTAACATAAAGTTGAAGAGGGATAAGTGGGACAAGTGTCTTGATAATTTGGTAGGCATATTATATTGTTGCACACATTTATTAGTGAAGGTAAATATTGACTTCCCATCGTCGAAGTGAACCAGGTATGTGAAGTATAGTTGCCATCTCTCACGAGATAATAAATAATCAAAATAAAGTTTGATTCTTTTACCAGGACAGAATGCTACAGAGATACGCTGTCTTTTTCTACTCACTCGGTTTGCTATTTCACTGACACTTGAGGAATTGCTTTTATGATTCTAATGATAAGCGAACGAACACATTGCCTAGCCTTTAGACTACCTACTGGTTCAAGCCACTCTGGTCACCTTGTGTGGGGCAGATCGAGGACGGGACTGCCAATCAGTATATACTGCTGAGGTATACATA
>NW_020170576.1:37523-41447 GCF_000524195.1 Echinococcus granulosus | reverse complement strand
GACTTCAGTTTGGCAAAGTAATACGGTGGAATTGGCGGTAAGTTACAGCTAATAGTTGACTCCGATGGGTTAACAGCTAAAAGCATTTGACATATTGTAGCATTCGTTAAATAATAATTTTCCTTCATTAGTCTCATGCATTACTTTAAAACCAGTTTAAAGTAAGTACATTCTGCTGCATGTGGCTCAATAAACGTATTCGGGTGTCCACAGCGGTCAATAGACTCACTATTCTGAACATCTGGCTTGCGGGTATGACTTGCGTGCAATAAGGGCATAGCGGCATAAGGAGAATTGGCCAATGTTCATCTTGTTCACCTTAACTCATATAAACTGACCAGGATAAGTACCTACTCAATCAAGCCCATCGTGGAGAAACTGAGGTACTTAAGCGACTTAATCGCGCAGGTTAATACTAGCCGGTTGTGCATTTGAACTCACCCAGTTGATGTGTCGGTACATAAGACAAGGTACGATTCTAACAGATAAATTCGATTATGCATTAGGTGCTAAAGTAGATATTAGGAGATTTAATTTTAAATTTAAGGGTGCAATGAGACTAAATCGCTTTCAGTAAATTGCAAGGAGTTTGAGTAAATTGCTAAATAGTCAGGGCAGGTACAGTACCACTGCAGCATTACTTCGCCTAGGCGCATGCATGCGTTTTATGCTCATATCAATTCTGCTAAAATCTCACCCGCTCTGTACATTTGCACCCATCTGAATGCTTAAGAAAGCACACGCTAAGCTAAAACACACCTGTAAAAGTACAGGACAGGTGAGCCGTAGGCAGTTTTGATATGAACGGATCACCACGCTAACGAGATGGTGGTCCACTTTTGTAAGTAGTGAGAATTATGTATAATTAACTTGCATTTAAGGCACTGTCTTGTTGCGTTCTGTGATACAAGGAAGATATTGGTCTGTCGGCAGGTGAGCAAGATACCATGCCAGGTATTCTTTGGACTTTAAATATAGACAAAAGGAATCTTAGGGCCACATCCCCTCCTACGAGGTGCTTCTATCTCGTGCTTTGCAAAGAGACTGTACAAACTATTGTAGAGACAACAACTTTCTATACTCCATCTTTGCTACAATAAAATGGTCCTCCGATTTTGCTATTTAAGCTTGTGGCTCAACAAAATCTGCATACATTGCAGAAAAATTAGAACATTTAACTAGCCATTATTCATGCCTGCAACTACGGCACCGCGCATGCGAGATCGGTCCAGATTTCGTAAATTGGTCTGCCGCGGACAGAGAAGGAGAAGAAGCCTCGTTCGATGACACAGGCTAGTACAAGGAAATAGCACAATGATAACAAATTTGACAGTAGGCTAGAAAGCAACCTTACAGGGTAAATCCTCTATAGGTAGATACCAAAGACATGTTGTCGGCAGAAGAGTTAAATCTCCATACAGTAGGCAATTTGTACTGATCGGGGAGAACTGACTCTACATTGGCAGGATTTTCACCATGTATCTAAAATCTGCTTCACATAGTTATGTACTTAAGCCCCTATGCGCATTCATATAGAGCAATAAACAGGAAATCGGCCCTGTTCACTTTTACATATCAAGCTTAAGCTTACCGTTGGTGTAGCAAAACGCGGATTTATTACGTGAAGGCAGAAGAATAAAACTGTCTGCAGTAACTACATCGAATTGCAAACGTAAGCTTCCGACTTCTTGGTTAAATGAAATATAAAATTATTTACCATTTTGCTTAAGTGCCGATTCATTCTTTTGATATCAGAGTTACTTCAAATTTGGCAGATTCATCAAACGCTAAACTGACAAATGAATTGCGTGGAGGTAGTCGTATGCATTGAAGAGGTCAAACGAGGAGAGAAACAAGTGATTCATCTGGACAAGTTTCTTGCAGGTGGATTACAGTACAGCAACTAACCTGTCGTAGGAGCATTTCTGGGCGGATACAGTTGTGTCCATATCATCTGTAATGCGCCATTTATGCCGACTGTCTTTTCTCAAACGAAGTTTGTCCCGAGCCTCTTTGGTAAGGTAAGAGCGGTCGGCGTTCAAGTCGCCCAAAATGACCAGATTCTGCGAGGATGAAGTGGAAATCGTAGATGTAACCTCAGTCCGAGCATACATCTCCACAACGCAGTTCCCTCAACTACACACTCCGTTTTCATTTACCAACAATTTGACCTTCAATTTGGTGCCATGTAGCTTATAATCTCCTAGTTCTTTTGCCTATTTGTGGTAACTGCATCTTGACTAAGATGCCTCTACCTGCTCAGTGATGGTTGAGTGCAGCAGTAGTCCCTGTGGGTATTTTAGCTGCACACACGTAGGAGCAGGTCTCTATTCAAGTTGAAAAGAAGCAAAATTTTCCTTGAAATGACCAAATGCATAGAAAACGTAGCTTTCCTTCAATTTATAAAAAAAGCTTGCTCATGTTTACAACAATGAAAGTGATCTTACCGAATTGCCTCCAAATGTCTCACACTCACTTGTAACATCGTAGAGAGCCTCCAATTCTTTAAATACAGATCTTGGAGAGATATAAACTGCCAGATATCCCATTCTTACTCCAAACTGAAAGAAAAAGTGCAGACTGTCAGCTATTTCTTGGTCTTACTAAAATTTCTTCAAAAGATTGGACTTTTGATGCCCCCTGCCCTGCTTATTTAGTGTACAGTTGTTTGAGAAAGGTGTTTTTAACCCTACCCCAACCCATAGACTACGAATAATTATTTTCCTGCTTAAACGAAAAGTCACTTAATCAACTGTCACTCAGTAATGAGAGTTAAGCAATTTGCAGAATGGCGGAGAGTTCAGGGCTTACTAAGTTTTATTGTGCAGGTCACCATTTAGAAGGCGATATTATTGAAATTGGTGGTTTGGGGCCCTCTTGATTACCAATGTTACATCGCTGTCCGTCATTGTGGATGGGCAAAGATGACAAGTTATTACACCTCTCTGTTGTGTCTCAAAGAAGTCATGATTTAGGGACATGCTGCTGCGTTGCACCTGCAAATGAAATTGGTTAGTGGGCATCCTTCTTGCTGTGCCGACTTCGATGTGACGACCGACTCGAAGAGTTGACAATGGAGAGCGCTGGCAATGACGCACAATGGGTAAGGTGGGTCCTATGATGCTTTAATTAAATGTTTAGCTCTTCGTTATAGCTACTTCGGCACCTAAGGCCCCACCATTGTTCTCCTGCTAGGCTGTATAACCACCAAGCCAATCCAGTAGCCTTCCAGCACTTCTCTGCGTCGTTAATACATTACCCCTTTCAGCATGCTGTTTTCTTTTATTTTGAGGAAAGGCACGAGGCGCTGCAGGCAAATACACGTACTGGGAGCTGTGTATGGACAGCTTTTGTCTGTACTAGTTGCGTAAGAGCATTTCGTGCACAAAATCATAGCAGCAGAAATTTAGTAGACGTGTCCAAACGTACCTTTTTAAGGGTCAGGGAAAAGCAGTCTGGCGGTCCTTCAATATCCTTCTTTCTAGTCTGCATTGAGGCAGGACCAGTTACACTAAAATTATCGGTTCTAAAGAGAGTAAAACAGTCCATTTTGAATCCTTGTTGGCATAGTTAGAAAAAAAAGAGCTAATGGTTTGTGAAGATAATTGCCCTGGCCTAAAATATGGCAACTTTGCTCAAGGAAAGTGCGTCTTGGGCATATAGCCTAGGCTGGATGGAATTACAGGGTAAATCCTCTATTGGTAGATGTCCAGCGCATGTCGTCAGCAGAAGAGTTGAATCTCCAAACAGTGGGCAATTTGTACTGATCATGGAGAACGGACCCTACATTCGCAGGATTTTCACCTAACATCTAAAATCTGCTTCAAATAGTATGTCCTTATGCCCTTATGCACATGCATATAGAGAAATAAAGAGGAATTAGCATCATATGAAAAAAATGCTTTGAAATACTCTCATACGTGT
>NW_020170576.1:35921-37423 GCF_000524195.1 Echinococcus granulosus | reverse complement strand
GTGAGCCAAGTGGAGTAGAATGTAACCACTGTTAAACTGGTTTGGAGCGCTGCATGTGAGAGTGAACGAAATTTATTATTCAATAAATGCTACAAACTATCAAACATTTGCTCATGTAAGCCCATCGGAGTCAAGTATTAAGACGCAACTTACTGCCCATTCATCTGCATCTCTTAGCCGAACCGAAGTCTCCAACAAAAGGAGACGTAGTTGGAATCCCATCCTTAGACCAGAAATGCTTTACACTTACAGATCGTGGTGCATTTGTAAGTGTTTCATTAGCACATCAGCCTATGAGCTTACACGTTCTTAGCGTACTAAACGTCTTCTTTTCCATATGGAGTAGTAAGTTATGTGGGCGATTCAACATTTCACTCACAAGCTTGTTACCATAAAGGTGAACAGGGGAAAGTAAGACAATTGTCTTAATGATTTTGTAGGTGCATTATACTTTGGACACAGTTATTAGTGTTGGTATGGGAGTTGTAGAAGGTGGTAAAGTTAGGCGGAATTGTGAAGATAAGTGTCTTTTTCCCTCTTGGTCAAAGTGAACGAGGTGTGAGAACTATAGCGTCAGCAGTCACGTGATGGATTAGGCACTACCACCTGGGGTAGCAGTGAGTGACACATTAGGTTTCTAGTCCCTGCGATTTCAAAAGCATTCCAGTATGAGCAAACGCAAGGACCCAATTACAGTAGTTACATACGGCGTACACAAGACAATGATTCGAATGCAATGTCATAACTTCTGGGAGCCATTCTAAGGAACCATAAGTTGAGTAGAAGCGAGAAATTGGGCGGTGTGCTAGCTGGGATAGATGCGATGCTGTGGAGTTGGGCTAGAAACTACCGCTACTGGAATTAGCCCTAGCACATATAAGGCTTCTTTTCAGCTGACTAAACCATCCAATGGCTATTTAATGTGTTATTGTAGGCAAAAACGTGGGGCAGGCTAATAGGCAGAGGTTGAAAATGTAAATCGACACCATTTCTATGCTAAATAGGTGAGTATTTTGGACGATTCTGTTTTCCTTCCTACTGACTGATGTTGCCACTGATGATATTGGCAATGAAATGCAGGCATGGTGTTAACAAAGGCAAGAGAGAATGCTGGCTGACCATCGTGACAACCACATCATCAACTATGACTTACTGCTGGTCTTTGTGTCATTTTTCGTGCTGTCGACTGCTACGCAGATGAGCAGATGCAGAAAATTTCACGCCGCAGCATTGCTTGCCACCAATGTTGTGCTCTTGTGTGGCCTTTGTTGTTCACCACCCTAAGGCATGCAGTCGGTATGTCTAGCAAAATCTGATAGCTCTAACTTAGAAATTTTCTCTCCGCCTGTACATTTAAATCGCACTGAACAAACATGCCAAATGGTTTCAATGAAAGCATTCATTGCTTTATTCGCTTTATGGATGGACAAAATGCGAATTGCAAAGAGGTAATGAAAGAGCAATTGAGCGTTCTGTTTCCTTTCTTTTACGAGCTACCATTG
>NW_020170576.1:33836-35821 GCF_000524195.1 Echinococcus granulosus | reverse complement strand
TTAAAAGTCCAATGCTGTAATAAGTAGCATAGGCGTTGTGAAGGGAGTTGTGCCCTTGGTGTGTTCATCGAAGAGGGGCAAGAATCGCTTCAACACATTGGCAAAGCTACCTCCCAACCGAGCTATGAGTTAGTGCAGACCCCTGGACAGTGCCTGATGAAGAAGTCCCGACACCGTTCGTGTGATGGCACCATTGTCATTTACCAATGCCAACACCACACCAGCACCACCATCACCTTGGCTGCAATTACACTTGCAGCTGCAATTTAGGTGGATTGAATCGCCACAATCCGAAGCACCAAGATCAAAGCAAGGGAGCTTAAGAAAACAAACTTTTGTTATGGTTACGTTCCACGACCTTATCACAGGTCCGATTGCCAGGTTATTCTCGACACACCCTACTGTCAGGTTGTCATCAAAGTAACTCACGCCCGTAAATCGTGATAAATCAAATGGGAATGCAATCATCCTCTCCGTGATTGGATTATTGCACTCCCAAGCACACACGACAAAGTATATTGCTCAAACGTGATTCAAACATGATTCTTGTTATTCACAAATGTGGGCCACTATCTCGATTGCAAGGTGATCCGTTCATAGCACTTCTGTCTACAGCACACCTATCCGGAACTTCTACAATTGTGTCCAAACTTGGCGTGTGCTTTCTGAAGTCTACAGAGATTTGTTAGTCTTAACAAAAGTGTAAAACTACCAGACACGTGAGCTGCAGGCGTAACTGGTAGAGCAGTTTCACAATTTGGCTTGGTGACCGTAAGGTCTGATACTCGATACTTTGTATTAGATCTAGTAAATAGGAAATGCAAGGGATAGTGATAGGGCAAGAATCGCATTGTAAATCACGCATTTGAAATAAACTCTGCATGCGTATACATGAAGTGTCGTCACTGTATTTATGGATGGATTCCAAGTCGGTTCCTAACTGACCGGTTGCAGTGGCTTTAATTTATTTGAACTTTTAAATCGTTTTGAAATTGCAGCACCGGTAAATGAAGTGAGAAATGGGTGAGTGGTGAGGTGCATCACTCACCAATCAACGCATCAACTTTCTCTGGGTACGCACCAATCAAAGTTATTGCTTTTACTCGCACATAGCCTTCACCCTACTCTCCTCAGTGAGTGCTCCTTATCACTATGACTTGCAGCATTGCGTTCTTGAAGAGATGAGGCCTATATGACAGGGCAACAATTCTACGGAGAGGACAAAACCAGAACTTACTCGTTAACACTCTTCTGCACTTGCCAAAGCACTCCTTCACCCTACCATGTGGGGTTGATGTCCATTGATTGGTGTTATGGATACCGTGGAATGTTTTACTGAGTGGTTGCATCTCCGAATGCAAGAATTTTCACGTGTCAATTAAAAGTCACTGATGTTTAAAGAAGAGATGTCATTCAATGCCTTTTGACAGAGGGCGAGGTCCGCGTAATTAAGTATGTGTCGAAGCATCTTGCGTTTTCCTGCAACCAGAGTTTATGGTATATGGCCTCATGATTTTCAATTTCCTCCCCATTCGACAGTAGTTACCTGATCTAAGCGGACTCGGAGAGAGAGGTAGAGTCGTGGCTGAAGCAGTTGAGTGGGGCGTTGGAGGTCCATCAACGCTGGATGCGTGAGCACTTTGCTCGCTTGGTGCGGCTTGACTTGGGTCTTGCCATCATCCAACCCGTGGCTGCCAGCGTCACTACTCGACTCAAGCATCGTTCAGCCTTAGGCGGTGTCAAAGCCAGTTAATCAACTCAATTCAATTTACAACGGGGATATAACTATCTGTACAGTGAGCTTAACGAGGTGCATTTTCTCCGTTCAAATCTATATCCTCCTGCTTCCAAGCAAAGTTGATGTCTGCCATCCACTGATTTACGCTTCTTTTCCACTAGGCGAATTCCCACCTCCCACTAGTTTGTCTTTACCTGACCCACATCAAATTCATCCCTTGTAAATTTGTTTTGTCTTTTTGAAATCA
>NW_020170576.1:32512-33736 GCF_000524195.1 Echinococcus granulosus | reverse complement strand
CGCTATGTTAAAGCGTAATTGTAAAATACAGGAGAGGTGAGGTCTTGGCAACACTGATATGAACGGATCACCACGCTACCGAGATGGTGGTCCACTTTTGTAAGTAGTGAGGATTATGTATAAGTGACTTTCATTTAAGGCACTGTCCTGTTGCGTTCTGTGATACCAGCAAGATATCGGTCTGTCGACAGGTGAGCAAGATACCATGCCGCGTACTCTTTGGGCTAGAATACAGACGGTAGAAATCTCAAGGCCACATCCCCTTCTGCCAGGTGCCCCTATCTCGTGCTTTGCGAAGAGACTGTACGAACCATTGTGGAGACAACAGCTTTATATTCATAAGAATGTATAGATTACGCGAATAGGTGGTTCCTCATCCACACCCTCTCTGGCCAAATGCAATTCCTGTTGGACAGCGGACTGGTTTGCAATTAGAATCAAGTAATAATTAGGAAAGGCTAATAAATAGTACACCAAGCCTCTTATCCCATGACGTTAGCTGCCAGGCATCGTTCAGCCTTAGGTGGTGTTAAAGTTAGTTAATTAACTCAATGCAATGTACTGTGCAAATGCAACCATCTATGAGACGCTATCTTTGTTGAAATTAAAAGTCCTCCTGCTTCTAGGCAAAGTTAATGACTACCGTCTTTGTATCGTGGCTGTCTTTTAATGCACAGATGGCAGTGTGACAGTTATTGAAGAAGGATTTCAAAGATAAACGCTGCTAATGCCTCTTCACTCAAATATAAGAATCCTCAAATTCTTCCTTCTCCTCATTTTGTGCTACTGCCTGACTCTGCCCATTAGCTCACCTGCCCTACTCTATGTCAGTTGTACGTTGTCTTTTACATAAATGGGCCTTATCGAAGACTCCAAGGACTCCGCAAGCTGCACACAGCGTGTTCCAAGATAAAGGATTACATTCAGGAGTGCAAGACGAGGATATAACAGTACGAAAAGTAAGTAATTTTGGGAAGACGAAGGAAATGTTGTGGACAGACTTTGGTGACTGGAAAGTAGTGTGTCCATCAAATCAAAGCGTGGAAATTAGTGTGTGTGTGTAGAAATAATACGTAGTAACACAGGCGTCACAGCACCTCAATTAACGTCATCTTTGGCCTAAAATAAAATTATTATCAATGTCACATGTCTTTTTAGTAAAATGAAAAGTCGGAGCATTATTCGTGGTTCAAATGAGTCCACACATGAAACCATTGCGAATGT
>NW_020170576.1:30324-32412 GCF_000524195.1 Echinococcus granulosus | reverse complement strand
TGAATGAATGTGTAAGGGAGTGAGGTGGGTTAGATGTGAGTGGGTAAAAAAATAGTAAGCCTGGTGCACGGAGGCTTTCATGAACCCTGATGTACGTTTTCGTCAGATGACAAAGCGATTTAGAATACACAGGAGGTTGCAGTCAGGGGTAAACAAGAGCATCTACAATTTTACAGTGCCGTGTTTTTCAGGGTCACATAAAATGAGATGATTTCATTTGCGACTCTCCTCATTTCATCCTTTGTAGCTCTGCTTTTACGAACTCAGTTTTTCAGATACAACATTAGAGATGCATGCGCTCTCAAACTTCTTGCGCATTTCTCCCTAGTCCTCCTTTCTGGCCTCTTTCTCCGTTTTTGTCCACTCAATCGTTTCCTCACACCCCGAGAGTATGTTTTGTCGACACTCTTCCGATATCTTCTGCTTCATCTCTTCCTTCTCCATTTTCCTCTCCATGCTGTAGATGCAGTCCACCATCACATTCATGGCCGCCACCCTACTCCTCTCCTTCTCTTCATCCTGCTTAAACTTCTCCGCATCTAACGGCTTTCGTTCTATCTCCCTCTTTGACAGACGACACTTGTAGTCGGTGATGGTGATGCTTTTCTGCTTCTCCGTCGACTTTTCCACCGCCGAAACATGGAGAATGCCATTTGCGTCAATTTCAAATGGCATCTTAAACTCAATCTCACCACGCCGCACCGCTGGAAAACCCGTCAAATGAAACTCGCCCAAGAAGTAGTTGTCACTCGTCTTCGTCCGTTCGCCCTCAAAAATTTTAAAACTCACATGTGTTTGATTATCACTGACAGTTACGCGTGCACAGGTCTGCTTTGTCGGAATTCGTGTGTTACGCTTTATCACCGTTGCCATCGTGCCATCTGCATTCATCACGCCCAGTGAGAGTGGTGTCACCTCCAGCAAAATTAAATCCCTCACAGCCTTCGACTTGTCACCAGTCATATTGGCCGCCAGCAATGTAGCGCCGTACGCCACCACCTCGTCTGGGTTGACGGACCTTGTTCATTCCCTACCATTGAAGAAGTCCTGCAACATCTTCTCCACCATCGTAATGCGTGTTCATCCACCCACTAATAATATCTCATGGATGTCAGCCTTGTCCAATTCCGCATCAACCAGCGCCATCTTCACAGCATTCATCGTCCCATCAAAGAGGTCTGAGCACAAGTGTTCGAATCGGGTTCGTGCGAGGGTCACACTGAAATCGATGCCCTCGATTAACGATTCTACTTCCATATTGGTAAACTCAACAGAACTCAGCTTCTTTGCCACTTCATATGCCTTTCTTAGACAACCGATGCCCTTCATGTCGGTAGTCAAGTACTTGCCCTCGAACTTTCGCTTAAACGTGCCCACACAGTAATCGAGCAGTCGAGAATAAACGTCCTCACCACCCAGATGCGTATCACCTCCAACCGCCCTCACCTCAAACTTCCCATCTCTGATGGACAGAATGGACACATTGAAGGTGGCACCACCCCAATCGAAGATGAGAACATTGCGTTGCCTGTCGCTCCTCGTGTCCATGGCGTATGCGATGGCAGCTGCAGTCGGCTCGTTGATGAGACGCAGCACGTTGAGGCCAGCTATTTTCCCTGCATCTATTGTAGCCTGACGCTGGCTGATTGTTCCGCCACATGAGCCTTCTGCACATTAAAGTAGTCAATTATCCGAAATTCTACATCGGCGACATTCGAAATATTACTGCATAGGCCATTAGTGAGGCATTCAGGAAGACCACAAAATTCACTTTCGGTGCCCCCCGAATTCTATACTCGCAACTTAGGCGTAACTGCCACAACTACAGCTGGTAATTCCATGACGCCTTCATTTCCACTCATTTGTTGCATCTGATGCCGCAGGCTATGTTGATTATGTATGTTGGAACATCCTGCAACACTCGTTACTCACCCAAGGTAACTTAATCGCCCCTATCATGAAGTCCACTTGCGTAAACTTGATACTTGGCTTATTTTGAAATTAAATGTTCATCAATCCTTTTTCTAAAAACGAATTATTACTTAATCAACAACCATCGCATTATGACTGTTGATCTCTAGTTTTTCC
>NW_020170576.1:27781-30224 GCF_000524195.1 Echinococcus granulosus | reverse complement strand
GTTTCATTCTGAGGTAACAATTGCGTTTTTTCTTTATCTTATCCTTCATTCTTGCGTAAGCTGCTTTCTTCTCAATTTCTGTGGGTCACGTATGGATGGCCTGTCAACTCCACCTCCAAAATCACCTCTTCATTGTGACTCGATCCATGTCTGCTCTGGTGTAAGTAAGTCCTCAGTTCCTAACACTAAGAACAAGGTGCACATTTGCGGAATCACAGTTAGACTTGCGCCAGTCAGGTGTACCCACTCACCTATTAATAGGCCCGATAAGTGCCTTCTAATATCCACTTATTTAGAGCATGGCACCAGCCTACAAAGCTCACAAGTTATAAGGGAGCAATCATTCAGCTTCGTAACCAATACAGGCATTTAGACAAATGGTCCTGTCATAACCATATATGTCAATTTACTGCATTTAAAACTGTCTCATGCGTACCCATAAACCACAGTGCAAAAAGTATGCCGTATGAACTACTAGGATGGAGTTTTTGCACTACACAAAGCAAACGTCTCTCTCCTTAGTTGCAGTTGAAGTTATTGCATTCAATTGTCCCACAAATGCAAAGTGGACTGTTTGAGTATGGACATGAATGCCGTTTTGGGGGATTCATTTATTTTAACACTTGCTTTCTTTTCATCGGTCATAGTTAAATCATGATTGTACTTGTCTGCAGTATTTCAGGGTACGGAAGCCCCACTTCTCATTATCCTGTTGTTCCCACCTTCACCTACCACTCTCTGTCCAACTTTGCTCTTTCTGTTGAAAGCTGTCCCTGCTTCTGGTGCTGAAATCACTTCTGTGTTCATGTCTCACTGCTCATTGTGCCCTCCGACTCTTTGTAGCCATGTTTGGTGTGATTGGCACAGCACACATCGAATTAACAAGCATCACAGTCAAACAAGAGTATAAGATAAAAAAAAGGAAATTAATAATCCTACACAAGACAAACTGCATTCTCGCATAACGAATATTGCGATCTGTTTTGGAGAGCGCTGTTGTAACACCTTAATCGAATGGCACCACCCTACCGCCACTGAGACGTAGGAGTGATAAATGAGCACCGAGCGCAAACAAGAATACGCAAAACGGTTTTGTTACAGTCTCCATCGATTCACGTGAAACTAACTTCAGTCACTCGAGCTCAATAACTTTTCTTCTAGCATTTCACCAGGCTCATGATGTTCGATGTTACTTTCATTTATTTGACATTAAACCTTACAGTTAACTTTAAGCTATAAGCCCCACTGCAATATTTGTTAATTTACAGTTTGACACGTTCACCAGGCTGAGATTGAGGGACAGTTGGTTGTAGAATCTAGCAAGTGTCGTAGTGAAACGAGTGGATGTCATGACTGAGGCGACTGAACTACTTCAAGTGAGAGGCGTAATGCTGCTTGGTATGCTGATTCGCATCTGGCAGAGCTAATACTATAGTGCGAAATCTTAGAGGCTGTCATCTGCAGGTCAAAGGGCAATGCAATGCTGCCTGCCTCTCGCTTGACGGATGCGGCGCTTACCACTGCTTGCATGTGTACCACAATCGCCGCACTTCTTTGTCCAGCAAACGTCGTGAATGCACCTCAGAGCATGTCAGTGATGAAATGCTGGTGCAGCGTGTTACGATGAAGGCGAATTCCACGAGAGAAATGACATAGGCAATTGTTTTGCTATGCCTACCAGCATTTGGGTCATCGTGCACATGTGATTGTACCCACTTCTACCCATATTTCTGCTGCTCACATCCATCAAACGTCCATCGCTCTTCACATGGTATAAATAATCCTTTGTTATGCTGCAAATGTAACCAGCTTGATAATTATCCTCCTAGTGCATTTCTACTGCGCATTAATCGTTTACTGTAACTGCGTTTACCGTGGCAACTGCAGTGAAACCTGATGTTTCGAAGGTAGCTGAATTGAGATGTCACAGAGCAACGGAGTGATTGCGACAAAAGTTGAGGCGGGCTTTCAAATTAGAATGAATTTGAAGGAAGAGCAGCAAGGAAAGAAGCGCCAACGCGCGTGACTTTGTGCCATTCAACCTACTTCACAAACAGTTGGAGGTAATATTGCACAGCTTTGCTGACCATCGGTGGATTTGGGACATTGGATGTTGCAATAGACATGACAATATTCCTCAAGGGCCTTTTGCCATTTATGAAGACATTGACCTACTTCGCCACCCTTAACACTGCCATCACTGACAGCTCCCTGTTCGACCCGGCGTTACTTGCAAGAAGTTGCCTTAACCTCTGGTGATGAAATCGTTTCTCCACTATTCTTCGACTATATGCAGTCGTGTTTTGTTTAATTGGCGTAGCTCAGAGTCCAGTGATAAGCGTCATAATCATAACTAGAGCAAAAAAACTATAAATGCCATCAAGAGTCCTGCGCAGGGTGTACTTCATTACCACATAAAAAGTATCGCGCTCTGCTTTCGAGT
>NW_020170576.1:26274-27681 GCF_000524195.1 Echinococcus granulosus | reverse complement strand
GTACTTCTTATTGAGTGCCTAGGCCATCCTACACATTAAGGCCATTATTAAACATTCCTTTAATGCACATGATAGATTTCTAATTTTTCGTCAGATTTCAAATCATATTCTGAGTTTTACGAAGCCTAATGATAATTTCTTGAATGTAACAGCTAATTTTACCTTGGCTAACTAAGTTTTAGTTCTCCAATCATCATTATTAGAGATTTTTTGTTCCCTTAACGAGTAAGAAGCTCTGTAGCACCTTGCAGCTTTTTTCGACGAATTGCACTTCATACTAGGGCGGAAAATTTGCCATTAACGTGCTGAAATTATGGATGGTACCAGCGTGGTCCCCGGGGCCTTATTACTCTGCGGATCTACAAAAGCCAACAATTCAGTGTCAAGGATACCGAAACTATAATCAATGCACTAAAATACTGAGCAAAATTAGGCTGTTTTTAACATGAGATAAATAAATATTGTGTTGTTTGAGAATTATGAAGAGAAATCACTGCTTGGAGGAGCAGGAAGTGAATGCGCTGTTACTTGCAGGGTCATAGTCAAGGGCCTCGAAGTGGAAAGACGATTTCCTGCTACAAATCCTTTCAACTTTCGAGATGAATACCACTTTGACTCACAGAGGGTTGGTTACCAAGTTTTCCGTTGCCTTAAAGCCTGATGCACTATTGCATGTCCGAAAGTAGCATCAATTTGTTGCTTTGTTGATGCGGGTGCATCCGCACCTCTTTCGTGTGTACACTCATTTAAACCACTGAGAGTGCACAGCCTCCTGAAGCAGCGCAGTGACCTCCGACGCTTCATTTGGTTAAAAAAGACATGTGACGTTGGTGATAATCTTATGTGAGGCAAAAGAAGTCAGCGACCACTTCCTTGTCGAATTTGACATTATTTGAATTGATCTGACGCCTCTGATACTACGTTCTATTTCTACACACCCACACTGATTTCCATGCTTTGTTTTGATAAACACCATACCTCCTAGTCATCAAAGTCTATCTACAACATTTTATTCGTCATCTTAAATTATTCACTTTTTGTCACGGTTATATTGTCTTTATGCTCTTCTAAATGAGAATCCTGTTCTTGAAATGCGCGAAGAGTAAATAAAGTTATGTGAGCCGAGTGGAGCTCTCTGGGTCCTTGGAGTATTTGATGAGGTACATTTATTTGAAAGACGACGTACTACTGACATACAGTATGGCAGGAGGACTAGTGGCATAGTCAAAGGAGTAGTCTGCCAGGCAGAAGCACAAAGTGAGGAGAAGGAAGAACCTGGGAAGGTTAATGTATGAGTAAACGAATATCAAATCCCTGCATAGTGATTGTAAGAGGCATCTCTAGAGTTTTTGTTCGGAAACCTTCTCCATGACGCTCACACTGCCATCTGTGCATTAAAAAGCGGCC
>NW_020170576.1:22072-26174 GCF_000524195.1 Echinococcus granulosus | reverse complement strand
AAATTGCGAAGATGGCAGACTTTAACTTCGCTTGGAAGCAGGAGGATATAGATTTAAACGGAGAACATGCATCTCGTTAAGCTCACTGTACAAATAGTTATATCCCCATTGTAAATTGAATTGAGTTGATTAACTGGCTTTGACACCGCCTAAGGCTGAACGATGCTTGACAACTAACGTAGTTTAATAAGGGGCATAGTGTATTATTTTGCACCAATTCTTATTTACCACTCGATTCTAATTGCAAAGCCAATCCGCAGTTCATCTAGATTTCCATTTACCTAGAAAAGACAGGGATAAGGAATGATCTGTTCGCAAATTCCATATGTCCCTATGTAAATACAGCTGGTGTCTTTATAATGAATCGGTTAGGCGTTTCGCATGGCAAGAGATAAGGGCACCTGGAGTGAGGAGCTGTGGACTTGACAATCATTTCGTCTATATTCTAGTCGAAATTCTAACCGCCATGGTAGCTTGCTCACCTGCTGACAGAATTGATATGAACGGATCACCATGCCACTTAAACGATGGCCCATATTTGTGAGAAATTATGATCAAGTCTAATGAGCTTGCCCCTGAGGCATCGTCTCGCCGCGATTGTGATATCTGGAAGATATCGGTCTGTCTGCAGACGAGCAAGATACCCTGCCGGGTAGCCTTTAAGACAGGAATCCAATCACGGAGAGGATATTTACCAGCATGAGCTGCTTTGGAGACCACCTGCCATCAGTGTGTGTCGAGAATGACTTATTAATCAGACTTGTGATAGGGTCACTATACGTACCCATTAAAAGAGTGTGTTTTCTTGAGTTTAAGGTTGTAAAAAAGGCACGCGGAAAGAATGTGACTTAGATTCACAAAATTAAAACTCAGACTAAGAAAAAACAGGCTAAAGTGAATAATGGAGGCATTAATTTGTTGCGTTCTGCAAAATCAGGAAGATATCGTTCTGTATTCAAGGCGAGCAATATACTAATCCAATCAGGGAGAGGAAAGTTTTCCTCCGCCTGCTCATTTCAATTGCACTAAACAAATATTCTAAATGGTCTCAATGAAAGCAATTATTGCGTTATTCGCTTTATGAATGAGCAAAAATGCGAATTACAAAGAGGCAATGAATGAGCAATTGAGCGTTCTGTTTCCTTTCGTTCATGAGCTATCATTGGTTTATTGACTGAGGCGTTCATCACTCGGCAACGCTGGCATTGCTGCTGTTGTTGCACCGTACAATTGGCTACTTGTCCAAATTCCGACGTTCTCTTTATTTTTTCTTTGATTAGTTACTTTATCACTAAACCTACAAGAAGTATGCAAATTGCGACTCCCCACTTGGATTACTTCCTAGCCTCACAACCTTATCCACCCTCGCCGTTTGCTGAAGCTGGTGGGGTCAAACTCTCCTTCTGGCACATGTTCTCATCTAATGACATTGTGCTAAATGCACCAATATGATAGCACCTCAAATATTCTCCATCGTAGTGGTGACATTGGTTCCACTGAAGCTTGCCTGTTTCTAGCGTCATGTGCTGCTTGTGTAAATGAAAAATAAGCCCAAAACCCAGTTTTCATTTTATACCCGTGTGTACACCTCAGTGTCTAAAGATTTGATAAGTAGCATCCCCTGAGTTAGCTACTTTTCCTAGTAAAGAACCCTGCAACAAATCAAAACTGTTTTCCGTATCATGCCGAAATCTATGCTGAAGCAAAGAATGCTCTAAAATTGTTAGTCCTTTGTGTTGCTGAATACATTTTCTTTCTCGGTAGGCCTTTAAAAGGGGCAGCTACATTCCCAAAATGTGGTTTGTTGTACAAGGTGGTGGCTAGCATGACAGTTCACTATACCGCACTATTTCCTGTTGCAGGTGACACTAATGAGCATGACTTTGGCGCGTAACCCTACAAGCCATTTAGAGGGAGGAGGAGTTTTGTCCGATGTAAGGCGCTCAGCGACACGATTGGATGAGAGGTGGGTATAGCCGCTTGTCGTTGGATTTGGCACCAAGACCCCAATAGCATTGGCATGTGCGTGCATATGTACTCAAAACTAAAATATTCTACAATGGAGTTATACAGGGTCCCCAAATTTTTGCACAGGAGGTCGTATCACTCCTTTGGGACCTTTTGTTCGGCCTTCGCACACACAGTCACAATGACACATGCGTTAAAGCTTGCTTTGTCTTATTTTAAGATCCATGGCTTTCCTGTATAGGTGACATGGTTAAACGGTTTTCATGGCTTGAGTATACGATTTGTACGCCTTAGTTTTTTTGAACTAGTCGTATGCTTACAAATGTCTGCACTTGCATTACTTTAAGAAACGTCTCTTTTACTTGTAAGCTTAAGTGGAACTGCACCATGCATAAACCGCTGTCAAAGTGATGTGGTAGCCATGTTTATTCGGATGGTGTGAGAGACGTCATTGGCAGTGTTTAAGCTGATATGAACGACCTTCCAAGGTGTAGGCCTAATTGCAATACTCTTGCGGCGAAGTTGCCGTCAGTATTGAGTGGGAATTAATTTGGCACTGACGAACATGGAGGGATCATCGAAGACCACAAATGATGCTTCATTACGCAAATTGCATGGCCGAATTCGCTGTCCAACAGGAATTGCATTTAGCTATAGAGGACGTGGGTGAGGAATCCTCTATTGGAGCAATCTATATATACCTATGAAAATTAAGCTGTTGTCTCCACAATGGTTCGTACAGTATCTTTGCAAAGCACGAGATAGGGGCACCTGGCAAGAGGGGATGTGGCCCTGAGAATCCCTCTGTCGATACTCTAGTCCAAAGAATACCCAGCATAGTATCTTGTTCACCCAACGAGAGACCGACATCATCCTGGCATCACAGGACGCAACAAGGCAGTACCTCAAATACAGGTCAATTAAACAGAATCCTCACTACTTACACAAGTGGACCACCATCTCGGTAGCATGGTGATTCGTTCATATGAATTCTGCCTACAGCTCACCTGTTCTGTACTACTACAATTGTGTTTTAACTTAGCGTGTTCTTTCTTAACCATTCCGAGAGTTGTTACTCTCCTTAGGAGTGCAAAAGTGCAGCATGAATGACCTGTAGGCAGAATTATTATGAGTGGATATCCTTGCTACGGAGAGGGTAGCCTAAATTTGTAAGAATTGAGGATCATGCATAATTGGCTTGCATTTGAGGCAATGTCTCTACGTTCTGCGATATCAGGAAGATGTCTGTCTCTCTACAAGTGAGCAAGACATTTCCGGGTTGTCATTGGAGTAGAGATGCGATGAGCGCTAACTGCTGCATTCAAATTTGAATTTTCATTGTTACATTGGCGATAATCTAACATTAAGGCGTGTGGAGAATGACCTAGCAGTCGGACTAGTGATAAGGTTGTGGAACGTGGCCTTAACAGCCGTTTGTTTTCTTGACCTCCTATGCTTTGCTCGTCATGCTCCAGATTATGGCAATTTTATTCTCGTGAGTTGCAGCCGCAAGTGCAATCGCAGCAAAGGTGATGGTGGTGCTGGTGAATGACAATGGTGCCACTACGTGAACTACGCTAAGACTTGTTCATTAAGCATGTTCTCTTGTGTCCGCCCGACGTCGGAGCCCAGTCACGAAGTAGCTTTGCCAATGTACAGAAGTGATAGTGGTGTAGTAGCATAAGGAATGCGACCTAGGTGGTGCCCTTGGTACGTTTTTCTAGGACAAGAATTGTATTGTGAATCACGCAGTTACACATAACCATGAAGTCGTATATCGGACACCATCTGACCGATCGCAGTAGCTCCAATTTGGGTGAAACTTTAATTGTTTTAAAGTACAGTGTTGATGAATGGAAGGTGAAATGACGGTCCGGTGAGGTGTCTCACTCAAAAATCAGCTCTGCAAACATCTCCGTACTCTGTCGCTCATGCATTTTAAGCTCCTTTATTAACTTTGCCAGCATGGTTTTGTACAGCATGGCTTAAATCAACCCACTATTTTCATCCTCATAATTCAAAACCTACAATCTACATATTCTTTCTACCCTTAAGCCTATCCTCAAGAAGAAGTAAAAGGGAGTGTCATTAGAAACGGCGTTGCAACATGTCTGCCGGAAGTATATCCAGGATC
>NW_020170576.1:18887-21972 GCF_000524195.1 Echinococcus granulosus | reverse complement strand
AGGGAGAGAACCATCCAGACGATGGAATCGAGGCGCGATAGATTCCACGACGTAGCAGATAAGATGATCTCGCATAGGTACTACAAGGAAGGGAGTTAGGTAACACCGCACTGATATTTTCAACCGCTTTAAGTCATTTATTCCTCAACATTGTGAGGACATATCATAGGATAATCACATTTTACCATAGTTTTCCACTTATTATATTTCATGATCAAGTGGATCCTTATTGGAGCTGACGTGCTACTTTTGTCGAGGTCGGTAACCAATCAGATGTGCGTCTGCCTAAGGATGATAATTTTGCCAATGCATCCTGTGGTAAATAAAGCTACCAATGAGTAAATATGGAGCATTAGAAGAAAGCATTCCATGAAGGGATGGTCTCACACGATAGAACAGCCATGTGCCAATTCACAGGAGACTGGTGTCTACACTTCTAGCCTTTCTTAAACTCGTGAAATAAGATGGATCACAAACTGTGTGCGGCAAAATTTGCCAAGTTCTTATTTAAGTGATTCTCAAAAGTATTTTGACTGCAATCTATGTACGGGTCCTCAGTAAGTGTATAATGTGTTCGCCTATTATGAAACAAAACCAATTTATGTAGTGCCTAAGTTGAGACCAGGTGAGAACCGTGACTAAATTTGGAAAATTTTTTAGTGACCACACAATATGTTAACAAGTCACTTGAGCCGTAATGGCTGCTCTCAGGAATGGGTAAATTTATAAAAAGGAGCTCTACAATTCCCTCGACTTAAGCCTCATGTTTCTGCATGCTACTGCTTAAAAATCTGTAGATTAGAGTGGTATTACATTATGGTATTTTTAAAGACGACGTAAGCACACGTCACAGCGATGATTTATTAGGAAGCAGAATCAGTGACTGGCATTTGTACTGCTGATGCAATGCTTAAATTGCTTTTCTAATTCTGGCCTGCATTCAGGGGCAGCTAAGGCTCCGCCTCTAGCCTTCCGCTAGGAGGTATGGCCCACGGGTCAAACCTACGGCGTGCCCTAACACTTTCACATGTCGATGATGCCTGCCATATTATTGTGACGTTGATTTGCATAACCAATTGAAGGCATTTGGTACCAAAATTAATACTACCATTAAATTTGCCTTCTTTTAATCCGAACATATTTTAGACTGCATGCACACACAATTGCAAAAGTTCCTTTCGGAACGTGGACTTCTTCCTTCGCCACAATATTATGGCCACGTTTGTAAGGCAAGAGTTTTTGGCATTATGAGATCCTGCTGGTACTCAAAACCGGAACCACGACCACAAGTTAAGGAACTAAGGTGCGAAAATAAACAGTGCATCCCTGATGGAGATAAATGTTTGGCACCTAATTCACTTTGATGATGTCCATCATTCACTCACTATTTAATTTTATTGTAGGAAGTGTATATTAGAATATCTGGTGCGAATATAATGGTGATATGTCCGCTTAGCCAACGTAACTGGGAGATCGTAAATTAAATACATTTGCTCTACTTCAAACTCTACTTGCCACTATTGGTACATAATACTTTTAATAGGTAACCAACCAAACCAACAGGTTTAGGAGGAGTAGCAAAAGCATTGGAAATTTGCCTCTTTAAATAAAGTAAATGGAATGAAGGATATAATCCATTCTTATGCGTTAGTTATTTTGACGTTTGTATCGCCTGAACATTAACGTTTCCGTTACTCATATTCTCATAAGTCATTTAGAAGACAGTAGAAGTGAAACTGAACCCAGAAAAATGTGCAGAATAATCGCATTCTTCACTTTCTTTTGCTTTTTTTAGGAACTTTACATCTGGCGTTCTTGATGCATCCTCCTCAGTTGGTAGCGTTGACGTGGGGACACGTCAAGTGTGTCCACATCCACAGTAGAGCCATGCCCAGTGAATGAAAATGACAAGATATTACAATAGTGTGACTACCTAGGTGATGTGGATAAAGGGCCTATGCACCATTCATGGAATGATAGTGTGACTGGTGAAACGGCTTTGATGCGGCGATGAGGAAGAGGCGTTAATGAGGCAGATGGTGGTGATGCGGTGCATTGCCAAAAGCGGGCTGGAGGGAAGGCAGTTCGTCTCAGGGGGCAAAGGCTGGGATGGAACTTCATCGTGCTGTATGCAACGCTGCCTACGGATTGTGTGGCTGTTGTAGTAGACTTAATCTGTGCTACACTCTCCATCACCATCAAGTGACGACCAAGTGGTGCTTTAAGCTTTGTCGGATCGGTGGTAAGAATTCTGTGCTGCCAAATGTTGCAAACTAGAGTTTTCCAACCAGATACTTAGCAGATGCAATTTTGGAGTAGGTGTCATCACGGATGAATGCAGATGAGTGTGCAAAAGCGTCTGCGGCGACTTCGTAAGCGTCTGATGGCATTAGATACACACATTCGAAAACAGAGCCTCTCAAGCCTGTGGAGGTTGCATTTCCGTCTTGGCAGCAAAAGTGGGAGGTTAGACCAGGGAAAATCCACCACTTTTCTGCCCCCAAGGAACTAGTCGTGGACCGTACAGCGGCGTTGAGGAGGGGTGAGTAAAGCAAATGTGATTGGAGGGGAGGTTGCATTGCTAACTACTCTCAAAATAACCAAAGATAGGCGTGTACAGATGGATCACTCAGACATCCGCAGTACGTAAGCAGCGATTGCTGTCGTGGTGACTCCCAGTTTGAGGATCGACCCTCATGCAGGCAAGCATTTCAGCTAGTATGATCTCCGCCATAAATGGTATTCGAGCAGGACTACGAAGTGTTTGACTGGTTAATGGAAAACGCTAAATATATTTCCACATCTGGTTTGCTTTATATTTGCTTGGTAGATGCCAAGCATGTATTTGGCAGTAGTTAATGATGAAATATGGACGGAGAAAAATACACATCGTCTCTAAAGCTTCAACCGCAAAAGCTATTTTGCCTCAGCCACGAAAAATGGTTTGTAATTCAAAATTATTAGCAATTTCTTTATCCTATGCTATTTTACTTATTTTGCCTTAAAAAGGTGACGCCGACTTACTTGCCTTAGAAGTAATAATCTTTAGACGACTGAATCAGCAAATGCGCTGATATTGGCTTTA
>NW_020170576.1:17138-18787 GCF_000524195.1 Echinococcus granulosus | reverse complement strand
TACTTGCCGTGTTCACTTTGTATTTTTGCTATTAAGATTCCCATGACATAATGTCATCATGCTGAGGAGAGAACACTTGTACTCAGGCTAACCAGGTGCCTTACTAAACACGCAGTAGGATTCTACCACAATCTTTAGCTTGGTTGTTGCTTTTTGGTAGACAAAATTCATGACCATTGTTTGTGGATACTAGGACTTTCGCTTAAACTAAATAAACCGCTAGAATTGATCAACGAAGTGTCAGAGTATAAATCAAATGGTCAGAGGTGTCGCTTACTCACAATTTTTCTTTTTAAATTCTTCTGATATATCTGAATTACTTTTACATATCGGTAGTGAATAGGCAGAGGCTAGGTAATTCCCTTTTGTCTTGCTAGCTTTAACCTCAGGGATCCGAGCAAAGGCATAAATCGGCGTGCGCAATGTCAGGCTGCAGATGGTAAATGCAGGCGGATCTCTTTCATTAGTCTGTCGGGTCTGATCGTCGAAAGTGGTCCAGATGCCATCACCTGGAAGAATTATTCTTACCGTTCCTGTTTGCGAGGTCAGTGACTATCTACGGTAGTTTAACGGTCTCACTGCTACCCGACAATGTCGATTCATAATTTGTTGTATTCTAATGGCCCAATCTATTATTTATACCTGTACTATGGCACTAAATTTTTCTACTCATACAGTTTGGTAATCCACTGACACTTGAGGAATTGCTTTTATGATTTTGATGATAAGCGAACGAACACATTGCTTAGCCTTCAAATAACCCACTGCTTTAAACCGCTCTGTCCACTTTTTGTGGGGCACATCAAAGACGTGACTGCTCAGCTACTGAAGGCTAATTAGTATTTACTGACGAGGCCAGCATACAGGTCCTATTCTTTCGGGGCGCAGAAGGTGCCATAGCACACAAAGCAAATTACATGGTAGTGGTATGAACTGCTCAGTAGTTGTACGAGACCGAGGAAAAGCCCCACATCGTCATTCTCATCCCTGCTCCCATTCTCCCTCATCCATTGATGCTAGTGTCCAGTTCTCCATATTTATAGGCCTCACTGTTCATCCTTAGCTGTTACAATAGATTTCATGCTAAGTATAGGCGGTGGATAAGAAAATAATGCGATATGAAACCATTTTTGGAAAGTGTTTGCATCAGTTTTGTCATGAAAACCGCGATATTAGCGTTAACTTCTCCGTTTGACCAGCTAACACTATCCCATTGACCAATGACAGCATCGCGTCTCACCTCGGCATCTCACTGCAAGACTGCACATACTGGTGCGATAGATGGCGACCTTCATTTGATGATTTTGCTACCACTATTCCTGGCAATGTACCTGTTAGCGCATCCGGCGCCCACGGAACAGAAGATCAAATCCACCGCCTTCAAAGTGTGGTCTTTGGTAAAACGAAATCGAAAATCAGTGATGTGATGAAACTCCTTGCTAAGGTACGTGTTCTCACCACATGAGTTTGTTAGGTGTCTGTAGATCTTCACTAGATATGAAGGTGCATTCATCAAAAGAGATAAGGAATAAAATGAATGAAGCCATTCACATAGTCCTGGCTGCCATTAACTCTGCTTCGCCGTAAGTAAACATCTGTGTCTGAATGTATAATTCTTGTTTTTACATGGACCGCGTATTACCTTGTGG
>NW_020170576.1:15765-17038 GCF_000524195.1 Echinococcus granulosus | reverse complement strand
CTGCCTCATTGTCCCATGTCTGCACAATCACTGGAAGCAAGTCCTTCTTCATCTCGCCCTCCGCAGTGTCCTTGGCTGCTGTTTGGATGGGAAGGCTGATGCCCTCCCAGTCAGATATTCGCGCTCTGGGTTCATCGGCTTGTTGATTGAATTGTCACTGGACTTCTGCTTCATCTTTTGGTATTTATGCTTGTCTGTCAGTCACTGTGTCGTTTGATGTTTTTCTATCACTAAGAATTAGTTTTTTTTGCAACTATTTTCATGACATTTTGCTAAACACCGATGATGCCGTGGTGCAAACCTAAATCGCTTGCCTAATGCCATTGATCTTTCATCCTAACTGAGCAATTCCAGAGTTGTTCATCTTTGAACACAACAACGGTTCGTCTCTGCCAATTTCGTTTTGTCAATGATGCAGAAATTGACAAATGTCTGTTAGATGGTGAATAGTCGACGGTTCTTAGGAAGGTTTGACCTCGAAACCACTTGCTCGAATGGACTAGTATTTGAAGTCGGCGGTGGTGTTTTGGAGAAAATGGGAGGAAGAGAAAGAGGGATAAGTGGTGCATCAGTAAAAATATCTGCATTTTAGTTGTTTGTGTGGACGCATTGTAGTATTTTCACATTTTACCATAGTTATTCCTTTAATGTATTCGATGATCATCTGGGTCCTTATTTGCGCTGACGGGTCACTTACGTCAAGGCTGGTAAACAACCAGATGTGGGTCTACCAAAGGACCGTTGTGCCAATGCTAAGTCGATGACTAGTTATGAAAAGGCAACTTGTGGCACATGCAGCTGTTAGTGAGTGAACATGGACTAGCGGTAAGAAGCATTCTATGGGGGCATGGTGCCGCACGATAGAACAGCTATGTGCCAAATCACAGGATAGTGGTGTCTTAATTCCCAGCCTAACTCAAACTCACCCAATAAGGTGGGCCGCAAACTCGGTGCGGCAAGATCTACCAAGTTCTTATTTAAGCGAATCTACAGACGTCTTTTACCTGCAATCTATTCCTGGGTCTTCAGCAAGCGGATACTATGCTGACCCATTAAAAAACTCAATTAAGTCATGCAGTGTGTGCGCTAAGACTATGTGGAAACTGTACCCAAAATCAGGAAATTTGTTTTAATCCACACAATATGTTTGCACATTACCTGAGCAGTAATGGCTGCTTTTAGGCAAAGGCAAATTTTTTTAAAAGCAAGCTCAACAGTTTGCAAGAATTTCCTCTCCTGTTGCCGCTTGCTACTGCCTAAAATTCAGTAGATC
>NW_020170576.1:13246-15665 GCF_000524195.1 Echinococcus granulosus | reverse complement strand
TTATTCGCGCTCTGGGTTCATCGGCTTGATGATTGAATTGTCAGCGGACTTCTGCCTCATCTTTTGGTATTTTTGCTTGTCTGTCAGTCACCGTGTCGTATGATGTTTTTCTATCACTAAGAATTTGTTTTTTTGCAACTATTTTCATGACATTTTGCTAAACACCGATGATGCCGTGGTGTAAACCTAAATCGCTTGCCTAGTGCCATTGATCTTCCATCCTAACTGAGCAATTCCAGAGTTGTTCATCTTTGAACACAACAACGGTTCGTCTCTGTCAATTTGTTTTGTCAATGTTGCAGAAATTGACAAATGTCTGTTAGATGGCAAATAGTCGACGGTTCTTAGGAAGGTTTGACCTCGAAACCACTTGCTCGAATGGACTAGTATTTGAAGTCGGCGGTGGTGTTTTGGAGAAAATGGGAGGAAGAGAAAGAGGGATAAGTGGTGCATCAGTAAAAATATCTGCATTTTAGTTGTTTGTGTGGACGCATTGTAGTATTTTCACATTTTACCATAGTTATTCCTTTGATGCATTCGATGATCATCTGGGTCCTTATTTGCGCTGACGGGTCACTTACGTCAAGGCTGGTAAACAACCAGATGTGAGTCTGCCAAAGGACCGTTGTGCCAATGCTAAGTTGATGATTAGTTATGAAAAGGCAACTTGTGGTAAATGAAGCTGTTGGTGAGTGAACATGGACTAGCGGTAAGAAGCCTTCCATGGGGGCATGGTGCCGCACGATAGAACAGCTATGTGCCAAATCATAGGATATTGGTGGCTTAGCCAATAAGGTGGGCCGCAAACTGTGTGCAGCAAGATATACCAAGTTCTTATTTAAGCGAATCTACAGACGTCTTTTATCTGCAATCCATTCATGGTCTTCAGCAAGCGGATACTATGCTGACCCATTATAAAACTCAATTAAATCATGCAGTGTGTGCGCTAAGACTATGTGGAAACTGTACCGAAAATCAGGAAATTTGTTATAAGCCACACAATATGTTTGCAAGTTACTTGAGCAGCAATGGCTGCTTTTAGGCAAGGGCAAGTTTTTTTAAAAGCAAGCTCAACAGTTTGCGAGAATTTCCTCTCCTGTTGCCGCTTGCTACTGCCTAAAATTCAATATATCAGAGTAGAATTGCATTTTGGTATTTTTTTAAGGCAACTCGAAAGCTCGTCAAAAAGATGATTCGATAAGAATAAGAAACAGTGATTGCTGTTTATGCTGCTAGTGTAATGCTTAAAATGCATCTTTATCTATGTCCTGCATTATTTGATGAGCATACTTTGCTTCAACATAGATTTTGGCATGATACGAAAAACAGTTTTGATTTGTTGCAGGTATCTCACTCAGGAGATGCTACTACGA
The DNA here is from genome assembly GCF_000524195.1 of Echinococcus granulosus. NCBI lineage: Eukaryota > Metazoa > Platyhelminthes > Cestoda > Cyclophyllidea > Taeniidae > Echinococcus > Echinococcus granulosus. The sequence goes on along the minus strand of NW_020170576.1, from coordinate 14,292 downwards.
TGAAGAATATTTGAGGTCCTATCATATCGGTGTATTTAGCACCATCTCATTAAATGACACTAATAAATGTGTCAAAAGTATAATGCACTTACAAATTCATTAAGACAATTGTCTTACTTTCCCCTGTTCACCTCCATGGTAACAAGCTTGTGAGTGAAATGTTGAATCGCCCACATAACTTACTACTCCATATGGAAAAGAAGTCGTTCAGTACGCTAAGAACGTGGAAGCTCATAGGCTGATGTGCTAATGAAACACTCCTACAAATGCACCACGATCTGTGAGTGCAAAGCATTTCTGGTCTAAGGATGGCATTCCAACTACGTCTCCTTTTGTTGGATACTTCGGTTCGGCTAAGAGATGCAGATGAATGGGCAGTAAGTTGCCTCTTAATACTTGACTCCGATGGGCTTACATGAGCAAATGTTTGACAGTTTGTTGCATTTATTGAGTAATAAATTTCGTTCACTCTCTCATGCGGCGCTCCAAACCAGTTTAACAGTGGTTACATTCTACTCCACTTGGCTCACTGAATAGAAATGTGTCTCCACTGTGGTCAATTCTGAACACCTGGCTTGCAGTTACGACTTGGGAGCAATTTGGAGTATATCATGACAAAGAGAGTGGGCAGATGTTTGCCTAAATTCATGTGAGCCGATAAGGATATACAGCCATTCAATCAGGCCTATCGTAGTGAAACTGAAGCACTGAAGCAACCAAGTCACGTTTGCTATCTATTTTAACTCACCCTTACGGCAAGGTACGATATTAGCAGGTAAATTAGACTTTTGTAAGGTGTTGGAGTAAATGTTAAGAGATTTATTCCATATTTAAGTGTGCAGTGAGGCCAAATGTCTATCAGTAAGATACAACGAATTTGATCAACATGCTAAAAGTCCAGGGCAGGCATTATGCTACAGCAATTAATTTTTCAGTTTATCGTTTGATGAATTTGTCAAACTTGACTTAACTCAAATATTATAGGCATAAATCGTTAATTACATGAACTAGTGAATGATTTCAAATCCCATTCAACCAAAATGAAC
>NW_020170576.1:11827-13146 GCF_000524195.1 Echinococcus granulosus | reverse complement strand
GAGGCCATATACCATAAACTCTGGTCGCTACAAAATGCCACATGTTTAGACACATACTTAACTACACGGACCTCGCCCTCTGTCAAAAGGCATTGAATGACTCCTCTTCTTTAAACATCAGTGACTTTTAATTGACACGTGAAAATTCTTGCATTCGGAGATGCAACCACTCAGTAAAACATTCCACGGTATCCATAACACCAATCAATGCACACCAACCCCACATAGTGGGGTGAAGGAGTGCTTTGGCAAGTGCAGAAGAGTGTTAACGAGTAAGTTCTGGTTTTGTCCTCTCCGTAGAATTGTTGCCCTGTCATATAGGCCTCATCTCTTCAAGAACGCAATGCTGCAAGTCATAGTGATAAGGAGCACTCACTGAGGAGAGTAGAGTGAAGGCTATGTGCGAGTAAAAAGCAATAAATTTGATTGGTGCGTACCCAGAGAAAGCTGATGCGTTGATTGGTGAGTGATGCACCTCACCAAACAGCCACTTCTCACTTCATTTACCAGTGCTAAAATTTCAAAGCGATTTAAAATTCCAAATAAATTAAAGCCACTGCAACCGGTCAGTTAGGGACCGACTTGGAATCCATCCATAAATACAGTGACGACACTGCATGTATACGCATGCAGAGTTTATTTCAAATGCGTGATTTACAATGCGATTCTTGCCCTATCACTATCCCTTGCATTTCCTATTTACTAGATCTAATACAAAGTATCGAGTATCAGACCTTACGGTCACCAAGCCAAATTGTGAAACAGCTTTACCAGTTGCGCCTGCAGCTCACGAGTCCGGTAGTTTTACACTTTTGTTAAGACTAACAAATCTCTGTAGACTTCAGAAAGCACACGCCAAGTTTGGACACAGTTGTAAAAGTACCGGATATTTGAGCTGTAGGCAGAAGTGCTATGAACGGATCACCTTGCAATCGAGATAGAGGCCCCATTTGTGAAGAACGAGAATCATTTGTAACTGGCTCGCGTTTGAGGAATTATTTTTTGTTGCTTTATGCGATATCAGGAAGATACCGTTCTGTCTTCAGGTGAGCAATATACTTTGCCATGTGTTCTTGGGAGTGCAATAATCCAATCACGGATAGTATTATTGCATTGTTATTTGATTTATCACGATTTACTGGCGTGTCACTTTGATGACAACCTGACAGTAGGGTGTGTCGAGAATGACCTGGCAATCAGACTTGTGATAAGCTAGTTAATATCGTACCTTGCTGTATGGGTTAGTTAAAATAGATATGCCACAAGTAATAGCAAACGTGACTTAGTCGCTTCAGTACTTCAGTTTCACTACGATAGAC
>NW_020170576.1:8953-11727 GCF_000524195.1 Echinococcus granulosus | reverse complement strand
AACGAAATTTAATAATTCAATAAGTGCTACAAACTAGTCAAACATTTGCTCATGTACGCCCATCAGAGTCAAGTATTAAGAGGCAACTTACTGCTCATTCATCGGCATCACTTAGCCAAACCGAAGTCTCCAACAAAAAGAGACGTAGTTGGAATGCCATCCTTAGACCAGAAATGCTTTGCGCTTACAGAACGTGGTGCACTTGCAGAAGTGTTTCACGCACACATCAACCTATGGACTTTCACGTTCTTAGCGTACAAAACGTCTTCTTTGCGATATGGAGTAGTAAGTTATGTGGGCGATCCAACATTTAACTGACAAGATTGTTACCATAAAGGTGAACAGGGGAAAAGTAGGACTATTGTCCTAATGATTTTGTAGGTGCATTATATTTTGTACACATCTATTAGTGTCAGTACAGGAGTTGAAGAAGGTAGAAAAGTTATGTAGAATTGTAAAAATAAGCGTCTTTTTCCATGTTGGTCAAAGTGACCGAGGTGTGTGAGCTATAGCGTCAGCTATAACGTGTTGGACAAGGCACTACCACCTGAGGTGACGGTGAGTGACACATTAGGTTTCCAGGCCCTGCGATTTCAAAAGTACTCTAGTATGAGTAAACTGAAGGACCCAATTGTGGTAGCTACATACGGCGTACACATGACAATGATTCGCCTGCAATGCAATAACTGTTGATGGCCATTCCATGGAATTGTAAGTTGAGTAGAAGCGAAGAATTGGGCGGTAGGCTAGCTAAGCTAGATGTGGTGCTGTAGAGTTGGGCTAGAAAGGACTTCTATTGGATTTAGTCCTAGCATATATAAGGCTTCCTTTCTCTCCACTAAACCATCTAATCGCTATTTAATGTGTTATTTTAGGCACAAACGTGGGGCAGGCTGATAGAGAGAAGTTAAGAATGCGAATCGACACCATTTCTATGTTGAATAGTGGAGTTTTTTGGACTATTCTGTTTTCCTTCCTACGGACCGATGTTTCCATTGATGATTTTGGCAATGAATTGCAGGCTGGGTGTTAACAAAGGCAAGGAAGAGTGCTGGCTGGCTATCGTGACGGCCACGTCATCAACTATGAATTACTGCTGGTCTTTGTGTCATTGTTCGTGCTGTCGACTGCTACGCAGATGAGCAGATGCAGAAAATTTCACGCCACAGCATTGCTTGCCACCAATGTTGTGCTCTTCTGTGGCCTTTGTTGTTCGCCACCCTAAGGCATGCAGGCTGTATGTCTAGCAAAATCTGATAGCTCTAACATTGGAATTTTCTCTCCGCCTGCACATTTCAATCGCACTGAACAAACATGCCAAATGGTTTCAATTTTTAGCAATTATTGCTTTATTCGCTTTATGGTTGGGAAAAAATGCGAATTACAAAGAGGTAATGAAAGAGCAATTGAGCGTTCTGTTTCCTTTCGCTTATAAGCTGCCATTGGTTTATTGACTGAGGCGTTCATCACTCGGCAACTCTAGCATCGCTGCTGTTGCTGCACCGTACAATTGGCTACTTGTCTAAATTCCGACATTTCCCTTATTTTGTCTTTGATTAATTACTTTACCCTAAAACTATAAGAAGTATGCGAATTGCTGTTTCGCACTTGGACTAGTTCCTAGCCTCATTGCTTTATCCACCCTAGCCGTTTGCTGAAGCTGGTGGGGTCATATTCTTCATTTGGCACATGTTCCCATTTAATATTCTTCATCGTCGTGATGACGTGTGCGCCACGGATACTTGCCTGTATGCAGCGTCACGTGCCCTCGTGAAAATTGAAAATAAGCCCGAAACCCAGTTTTTATTTCTTTGCCCTTGTTTGCACTACAATGTCTACAAATTTGATAACTAGCATCCCCTAATTGAGATACGTTTTAAATTAAAGATTCCTCCAGCAATTCGAAACTGCTTTTCTTATCATGCCGAAATCTCTGTTGAAGCAAAGTATGCTCATCAAATGATGCAGGACATGGGTAAAGATGCATTTTAAGCATTACAACAACAGCACAAACAAAAATCACTGTTTCTGATTGCCATCAAATAATCCTTTTGACGAGCTTTTAATTTGCCTTCAAAAAATAGCAAGTTGCAATTCTACGCTCATCCACTGAATTTGGGCGGTAGCAAGCGGCAACAGGAGAGGAAATTCTCGCAAACTGTTGAGCTTGCTTTTAAAAAATTTGCCCTTGCCTAAAAGCAGCCATTACTGCTCAAGTAATTTGCAAACATATTGTGTGAATTATAACAAATTTCCTGATTTTAGGTACAGTTCCCACGTAGTCTTAGCGCACACACTGCATGATTTAATTGAGTTTTATAATGGGTCAGCATAGTATCCGCTTGCTGAAGACCATGAATAGATTGCAGTTAAAACACGTCTGTAGATTCGCTCAAATAAGAACTTGGTAAATCTTGCCGCACACAGGTTGTGGCCCACCTTATTGGGTGAGTTTGAGTTAGGCTGGGAATTAGGCCATCAGTATCCTGTGATTCGGCACATAGCTGTTCTATCGTGTGGCACCATGACTCCATGGAATTCTTCCTTCTGGTGCTCCATGTTCACTTACTAACAGCCGCATGTACCACAAGATGCCTTTTCATAACTAATCATCAACTTAGCATTGGCACAACGGTCCTTTGGCAGACCCACATCTGATTGATTACCAACTTTGACGTAAGTAACCCGTCAGCGCAAATAAGGATCCAGATGATCATGGAAGGCATCGAATGAAAAACTATGGTAAAATGTAAAAATACTATGGCGCGTGCTCA
>NW_020170576.1:7754-8853 GCF_000524195.1 Echinococcus granulosus | reverse complement strand
GTTTAAGCAAAATAAAAGCGACTTCAACATGCGATGCTGCATTAAAGATGATGTATTCCATGGATCTTGATTTTATTTATTCCTACTTGATTGCGACGATGAGACTTTGAGACCATGACATCACCGCAAGTAGAAGTCATTTGCTTAATCGTCGGGTGGGTAAGCATTTGTCTGCTTGCACGCATTTGCTCACAAGTTTTGGAGCCTCTTTCGGCAGCAACTACAGCAACATCCCTAAAGAGCCTCGGCTTATTCTACCGATACGAACTTCAATTCTTGTAGTGCCCAAATTATTTGCTGCTTGGCTCAGTTTTCTGCCAGGTTTATTTAGAATTTCTTTTCAACATGACTCAAATATTTACCATCATTTAAATATGTAGGTAACGAGTTAAGAAACAAAACCAAATAACGCTTTTCCTGGTTTATTCAATTACCAAAGACAACATTTTTCTTCTTTTAAAAGAAGTGGATGAATAGTCTTTTAAAATGCAATATCCGATTTTCCTGCTTCTGCAACAGCATTTTATGGGTAAGCTTGCAATTAATATGTGCAAATACCATGTATTTCTGCATAGATATTACACATATTATATGCATACTCTGCCCGAATATCATGTCTTCCTTGCATTTGGGGAAGTATCAAACACCACAATGGTAATAATTGTAATTGCAGTAATTTACAGTAGCAATATTGCCATTACTATTCAATGTTTGCTGCAAAATATCTTATTGCCTTTATTTTCTCTGTATGTTATTTATCATTGTATTAAAATGTGTTATTTAAATAACAAATTACTTGTTCTTATCAAACATTCACTTTTTTTTAAATCAGTTACTGTGCTTTTACGAAAACGATATTTTTTACAATATTTTGTTAAATTGCAACTTCTAGGCTAGAATGAGGCCCGCAACGGAAACACTGTTATTAAGAAGTGGTAGATACCCCCAGGCCAGACAAACAAGGTTCGAATGGCTTTGTACAGTCTCTGGAGGATAAGGTTTCATTTTACCAAGTTAACCGAGGGTCTTCTGAGCAACTCGGTCTTCTTAGGAGTTACATGAGTAACTGGGGCACGTAGGCGTAAAGAAGATGCAAGGC
>NW_020170576.1:6308-7654 GCF_000524195.1 Echinococcus granulosus | reverse complement strand
TGCACTTTTTAGAAGCGACGGAATGGAATGTACTCATCGCATAGTTCACAGCAATCGACGACTCCATATTGTAGAGCATTGGATAATTGGAAGTGATTTGCATATTTTTATGCAATAAAATAATCAAAGGATGTAATGGAACCCAACATTATGACTGTTCTTGATAGAAATACCTCTAGCGGTTGAGATTTCATGAATTAAATGATGTAAGTAGTCTTAAATGTCTCTAGTGTAAATTGATGAAAGCAGTCTAAAATGTCTCTGGTGTAAATTTTTTGTTAGAGGGAAAGGAAATTAGTTGCATGCTCCTAATCACTGATAAATCATGTCCGGCTCTGTTTAGAAACTGCGTAATGTAGCGTCATTCCCTTCATCTGCCAAATTTCGGAGGAACTCCGGTAAAACCGAAATCATTTATTTCCGTTTTACTAGTAGACGAGGCTCGATTTGTCCATTTTAAGGTTTACACAAAGCATATCATGAGAGCCTGTTCGCAAAACACTCGGATTATCTGCTGAATTATGGAACATATTCCATGCTGTTGCATTTGTTATGCTAAGGGGGATCACCTTCGTTATTAAATGTCTCCTGTGTACTATTTAGATTTTGCGCGTAACCATCCAAAGTAGGTGGTAAGAAGGATTCTTAGGGGAATTTAATTTTTGCGGCAAGATGTTTTTCCAATTTGGCTTACGAAAACCCCAGCTCAAACTTCGGTGCTCAAGTTTGCATTTCAACGGGATGATGTAACTAGCATATGTTGCGACCCTCTCTCATTCAAGTTGCACCAAATACATTTAATGCTTGAGGCGCAGGAATAGCCAAAGAAGATTCAGTTTTCAACATCCACTGCTCAATCTAAAACTCACATTTCAAATATCCAACACTCGCTGACATAAAGGGTAATATAGTGTTTCCTGTGTCCCAAATCACCACCAAGTGGACTGTGCGATTCCAACTGTTCAAATTACCAACTGCACCCACTCGATCCCACCTCTCCTCCCTGTACATTTTACATCTTTTAGTTTCTGACTAGATTTTTGCAATACGGCGTTTGAGGTGGTTCAATTACCGCAAATAGCCAGGTGGATTGATTAAGGAGCCGACGCATGGCTAGGAAGAATTGCCGTGTTGAAGGGATCCACCTTCAGCTTGGGCTGTACCTACAGTGATTCACTAAATTCATGGCATCAAATTATTTACACATTTTCCTTTTAATGACATGCCTGTTTCTAACTAAATTGTACTGTAAAAGTACACATCTAATTTCAATGGCGGCGCTTATTTCACCAAATTCTAGTGATTTGGGTCATGATTTGCCTACATCTATCCTGAGGTTTTCAACA
>NW_020170576.1:1178-6208 GCF_000524195.1 Echinococcus granulosus | reverse complement strand
TTTGTGCTGCCGTAGGCGGAGTAGTTGATGTGCGTGTGTAGCCACCGATGAACAAAACGCGGAACAATTCATCAGGGTTCAAATCTAAACATTGACGCCAGAATCATCAGATTGCCGATTTTTGCACACATCTATCCATTTCGCTATCCACAATTCCATGCTCATCATCCCAACTGTGCTTCTACTGACTAATTTTGTTTGCCCTTTCTTGGGCAGAAATATTGCAACGTCATGCAAAATATTAGGTTGTTTCTCCATGTGCTCGAATGGTTACCCTTAACCGAACTCATTGGCAACAGTCAAAATTTACCATTGAAACTGAAATCGGTGTTGCACTTCCTACCAGGCATGCACTGAACATGTTGCGGCTTCCTCCTTCTCTGCAGAAAAAAAGCTTATTAGTTTCACTTTTCCATCCTTTTTCCTCCTACTTCTTGGACGCTATGCAGGTACGTCCATTTGGCCTGCTCCTAAGTAATGTAAGGCTGAATGGCTAAATGGGCTGCTCCTTGCAGCCCTTCATTTCTGCAGCAAATCTCTTCCCTTTCAATGCCAAATTTTCATTTATGGTTGGTTGGATGGGTATGTTGGTGGGTGGGTGAGTTGGAAGGATGGATGCAGATAAGAAAGTGGAAAATGTGTGTGCCTTCAACCTCATTGAATGCCTTTGTGTGGATCCACATCACAGGAATTGCATGCCACTCTTGGTGGGCAATCAACGTCAGTGACGGCCCCATTTATTGTCGTGCTAGAAATGCATGAAGTAGTCATAGGCGCAGCCTCGCTCATTGTACACCACATAGGCGACAATGTGACTGCCGTCATTGAATCAATCTTAAAACGTTGATTCAAACTAGCGGTACCTCACTTATAATAGGTTTATATTTTTTTGCTAAATTACAACATTCGAACGTCCATGCGCAATTCCGCAAATCCGCATTCTAAACTTACTTCTGTAAAATAATTGCTGCTGCATCAATAAAAGCGTCCTTGCAAAATTATATTTAGGGGAAGTGGCGAAAAGTAGACAGGTTCAACCCAATGTCGGAGTAGTTAGCTGTACTACATGCAGTCGCTTTCATCGCATTACTGCAGCATTAGGACGACAACAAGTCCTTCTCGAGAAGCGCTAACATACAATGCTTTTAGATGGTGTCTTCCACAGCTCACTCGTGCCTCCATGATGGTGCGACTGACTGGCTTCGTGAGTTGCAAGGCCACGTAAGAAGCAGCCGATTCTCTTTGAAGACTTATGAAAATGAATAGCACAAACACGCACTTAGTGGTGGTCAGTGATCAGGAGGGCTTGAAGCAGTGCTGCAAAACCAACTGAGGTGCCTCAAACACGACGCTTCAGATCCGAGACTTCACACACAATTGCACATAGTTGATAAATTGCCAAGTTTTCTGACCATTTTGTGCTTCGAAGGGCCAAAATAAAAAGGAAATGCATAAACTACTGGGCTAGAGAAAAGAAATGAAAGGGAATTATCCATGCAACGGCGCATCCTACAGCGTTACATCAGGCCGAGCCTAGGCACACATTCCACACACTTGCTTTTTTGGGTAGCAGTGTGACTTGCCTCCATGATCGGTAGGGATAGCATAGCTTTCTACTTGGTTTACCTACTTATGCACACTGTGAAATCCATCCTCATTGTTAAAGATGGCAGGCAGTGTTAATGTATGACCCTCCAATGCATTCTAGCAGATAAAAGAGAACCGTTAATCAAGGCACCGATTTGACCCTTTACATTCAGAAGCACCAACCTTAATAGCAAAATTCATATGTACGTTTAAGCAGTCATTCGTGTGTGCTCAGAAAGCATTTTCACTTGGAGCGATCCACATTTCAATCTTATGACATGACCCATCGATGTACTGACGGTGGTGCCAATATAAAATAGAAGGACATGATTGCCAGCATGCTTTTTAAAATCATGGCAGACTAAAGGCAAGTCATGAATAAATGGGTGAGACAGTGAGGTGAGTTAGATGTGAGTGGGTGAATCAAAGCAAACCCAGTGCATGCAGGCTTTCATGAGCCCTGATGTACGTATCTGTCAGAAGACAAAGCGATTTACAATACACAGGAGGTTGCAGTTAGGGGTAAACAAGAGCATCTACAATTTTACAGTGCCGTGTTTTTCAGGGTCGCATAAAAGGAGATGATTTCATTTGCGACTCTCCTCATTTCATCCTTCATAGCTCTGCTTTTACGAATTCAGATTTTCGGATACAACATTAAAGCTGCATGCGCTCTCAAACTTCTTGCGCATTTCTCCCTAGTCCTCCTTTGTGGCCTCTTTCTCCGTTTTTGTCCACTCGATCGTTTCCTCACACCTCGAGAGTATATTTTGTCGACAATCTTCCGATATCTTCTGCTTCATCTCCTCCTTCTCCATTTTCCTCTTCATGCTGTAGATGCAGTCCACCAACACAATCATGGCCGCCACCCTACTCCTCTCCTTCTCGTCATCCTGCTCAAACGTCTCCGCATCTAACAGCATTCGTTCTATCTCCTTCGTTGACAGACGACACTTGTAGTCGGTGATTGTGATGCTGTTCTGCTTCTCCGTCGACTTTTCCATCGCCCAGTGAGAGTGGTGTCACCTCCAGCAAAATTAAATCCCTCACAGCCTTCGACTTGTCACCAGTCATATTGGCCGCCAGCAATGTAGCGCCGTACGCCACCGCCTCGTCTGGGTTGACGGACCTTGTTCATTCCCTACCATTGAAGAAGTCCTGCAACATCTTCTCCACCATCGTAATACGTGTTTATCCACCCACTACTAATATCTCATGGATGTCAAATAAAATAACAAAGGATACCATATTTCTGGAAATGACCATTCTCCTACTCTTTGGCATTTAGTCATGCACTACCACTGTAAGTCGCTATATTCAAGGATAGGAAGATTAATCTAATGCCAAACTGTCTCTTGTTAAAGTAGGCAAAGGATTTTTAACCAAAGTATTTGCATATTCCATTAAGCTCTACGTAGTTAGGATTCAAATTAAGTTGTGCCTCTGGCCTACACGAGTTTATTACCTTTTTCGCTGTAGAATCCGTAAGTCCTCACATGTGTTAACGTGGGGTCTAGTCTTTCATTTCGAGTAGTTCTCGTCGTCTTGTGAACTGTTTGCCAAAGTATGCTCTATGATGCTATATTTGGCGCTCGCTTTATGGGACCCTTGTGTAAATTTGTATCATATCTAGTGGTTACGTGTCTTTTGGCTTGACGTATTTAACTACCTCCAGGTGAAAGCTTGCCAATGTCACTGTCTATAAATAATAGTTGAAACTGTTTGGGGTATAGGTTCCAAGCATCGGCTTGGATTTGCTTTTTTCATTCTCCTCAATTTTGTTAACTGTGTATTTTGCCTTCCTTCTCACACTAACTGGAAGTTTTATGGAAGGAAAATCGCTTTTTATACAGGCAAGTGGTGTTAGCACTTTTTTTCTTTTTCAAGTCTTTTCTCTCCCTCAGCAAGATTCATCGATGATGAGGTGGGTTTGATCGAGTACTGTCTACGCATAGCAGATTATGTCATTCAAGACAGAAATGTGAAGCTGGGCAAAGAATTGGGAAGACGCAACTTTAGTGTGGTCTATCTAGGTCGTATACATGGCATGGAAGAGGCAGTGAAGGAGAGCTTCAACATCACAAACGACCAAGCCTTTTGTGAGGCAGTAAAAATGTTGCGAAACCTTTCACATCAACGCATCATGCACTTCCTTGGCTTCTGTTGTGACGCGTCGATTGCAGAGTCCTCATTATCTCCAAGTTCATGGCCAATGGCGTACTTCAAGACTACCTTAAGACCCCTGAGGGACGCCAACTCGACTACCCCAAACTCGTTTGCATTATTGTTCAGGTTGGTGCCTACTAAAGCTCCTTGCCCCTTTGCATCACCTCTCACCATCCTGCTGCTCTTAACTTCAGTCATGACTCCCTGTCCAAATTTGCCTTTCATGTTTGAAGATGCCTTGTCTCCAGGCAACGAAATCATTTGTCGATGCTTGCCCTACTGCGCATTGTGCACTTTGACTTTCTGCTGCCAAGTCTTGTGAGATTGGCACAGCTCGCTGCACATTACCAAGCGTCGTTATCAAATGGGTGGATTCAATGATATAAGCAATTAAGAATCCTACGCAGGGTGGACTGCATTCCCAAACACCGAGTATCGCGCTCTGCCTTCACGAGTGTGTTCGTCACACCCAGATTTCATAGAGCCACCCAGCTGCTACTGAGACGTAAGAAAAATTACCGCAAAAAACGTAAGTACACAGAATGAGCCTCATCGGATTCAAACGACTGCACAAAACATTTCAATAGGATGTTAAAGCAGGTCACACTTCTACAACTGCATTCAGTCGAACTCGCTAGAATTTATCAAACTATTCCCAATTAGAATTAGGGTAGATTTTACTTGCAACTATCAGGAACAAAGTATCACAAACAACTTAAGGACATGACTGCAGATGCATATTTTGTTAAATTCACTGACAAGTTTGTTTGTAGTAGTAGGCTTGTGCAGACGATAGTTAGGAGGGTGTAGCCACTAACCAGTCAATTTCCCACCCCTTTTTTCACCCTATATCCATTCATATGTAGCGTAGCACCAGCCTACCAGGTTCACAAGTTGGCCGCCAGCAATCAATTCGCTTCATAAACACTACAGGCATTTCCCCATTTGACATACATTATATTGTGGACGAATGTGATGAGGTAACCAACTGAGGACTCCCTCACACATTTCTCGTCATCATTACTATTGGAGATACTATTCGATCTCTTTGCGATAGGTAACATCGAGTAGAAGTTCACGTCAAGCTGAAGCAGCTTATGGATAACAGTGCCATCACGCAGTGCCCCATAGAATGGTGTGCTCCCAAGTGGGTAAATGTACACAACTACTTCACATCTTTGTCGTACCTCATGTCAACACACACAACAGTGAAGATGGTGCATTTGTCATCAAACTTGGTCGAGTTAATCTAGGTAAAGAATGCAGAAGTCACAAAT
>NW_020170576.1:0-1078 GCF_000524195.1 Echinococcus granulosus | reverse complement strand
GTGCTTTGTTTACACCCTCGGCATCCTCCAGGATGCAATATGAGGCATTTATTTCCAACGGAACAGCGTATAATGTGTTCGATGCAATTAAAAACAGAGAGCAGAAAGCTGCATAGGAGTGCATTTGCGATGACTTAAGATTTTTGCAGTTGTTGGCCATTAAAAGTTGAATAAAATTATTATACTCACCAGTGTCTTCTGAAGTTACCACATCATAAGAACATTAATACCTTCCCTACCTAGAATTTGCCTGCGCACAAACGTGGGGAAGGCCGATGGGCAGAGGATGGGAAATAGGATTTGAAGTAGTCGATTAAATGTTTGGAGAGGTGAATACATTCGGGAATGGGCAAGCATAGAATGTATGTGAGATAGAAACATAACAGGTAAGTAAATAAATGGTGGAGTGACGTGACAATGGCTAGGAAACGTAAAACGTAACTAACTTGCAGCTTGCACGATATCAATGCTTTGCAGGAGATTTTGACATGATTCATCATTCGCGATAGATGTGAGTTAAGCACATAGCTGAATGTAAGGAGAAAAGAGGCTTGCATCTCGCCTTGAAGTGCATTTTGACGGAACCTGCCTGCAGCATGCGGAACGAATAAATGAGGCGTGCATCCTAAATCTACCAGATGCATGGATGCTGCTGTTGTAAGGCTCCACAACAAAAACAAATGATATAGTAAGTAAGAGAATCGAGGTGTAGGTATTGGGAAGGATGTACACTGAATGTATCACCTATGTAAGATACACGAAGGGATCATTTTTTTGGAAATAATCATGGCACTCTCCACATTGCGTTTGGTGCTAAGGTTTTAAGAGCGTAATCATTTCACCGGCGAAGACAGGGGCAGCTGAGTTGCACGTATGAAATGGCGTTGACAATTGCTACAAGTGGAGTTGTTATGCTCGAGTTTCCTGGAACCTGTCGAGGCCACCACGCAGAATAGTCGGCAGATAGACTATGCATTCGAGTAGTTTGTCACCACAAGTACGCACACTTACATGCACCCATAGTGTTTGCTCGACAATGCGGTGTAGAGCTGGAGACAAGCATGCAGTGCGAATGTTC
>NW_020170577.1:92241-104945 GCF_000524195.1 Echinococcus granulosus | reverse complement strand
CTCCTTAATGCTTGTAGACAGCTTTTACCCTGTTTACAACCCGCTCCTCAATTTTTTTTACTTAGAATCTCTTGATCCATTAAGTCTTTGTTAAACTCAGTTCTGTTTGCAGGCCAGCTAGGAGGTCTACCTTTGAACTGTCGATGGGCGATCTAGCATCCAGTCCATGCCAGCAACCTCCAATCCCCTCTTTAGGTTAAGAATGAACACTTTTCTCGAGTATCGTTTATTCTTACGTCCTCGGGGAAGCTTTGAGGTGCTACAACTTACCTATCCAGTGATAGAAAAATTGGTTGCCAAATTGAGAACCCGATACAGAACGCTCTACTTTGTATTTTCCGGGAACAAAAGCAAATTTTGATGGCCAGCATTTTATTTGCTAGGGACTCAGTTCAATTCCAAGGATTTTATTAACATAAAAGAAATTATCAAAGGTATTTAACTGTATAAGTGCAAAATTTGCAATCTCGTTTAGTCCCACAACACACGGAGGCTTTAAAATAAGCGACTTTACCGAAATAAAAGGGAAGTTTGGAGGATACGGTAACTCACGGAAAAGATTTAAGAAGTGGTTAGTTTTTAGTGGAGCCTCAGAATCCTATTGAAACTTAAGCTTAAATTGTAAAATTGAATGTTTACATTTTTAAGGAAATTGAAAGGCCTTTCCTATTTTTTCTTTTTGCAAAACGCATAATCTAGTTTTTTCTTTAAAAAACAGCCTTTAACATGGATTTTGTTACAATCATTTGTGTAACAATAGCGCCCGCTAATGCCCCTTGGTTCATACTTTAACCATGGAAGGCTTAGTAGGATGAACACACCTTCTTATTAATGAATGTTAACAATTAAACCATAGTTACTACCGAATACCTAGGGTAGCCCACTTGAGTCAGTGATACCACCAAGAGATGCTAACTTTGCTTAGTAGAGGCAATTAAATAATGCTTTTGTCTGGTCAAAAGGGCTTAGCCTATGCAAATGGGGAAAAAAAATGGATACACTAACGGGTCAGAAGGTTTGTATAAATGTAATAATTACAAAAATACTAATTATCTTTCATAAACATCATTTCAAACTCTTTTTAAGGGCAAATAATGCATGTGATTACAACTGCAGAGACAAGTAAGCGATGGACGCAATCAAAATGGATCAAAGTTGTGAAGGAAACGATTGGCTATATCAAGCAAAACAGGCACCTTTCGCACGTTTCCTAACTACGTACAATTTTTAGGTGAAAGAAAGTTGGTTGGCATCAACAACAGATGCGAGTTGAAAAAGGACACCCATTAGCAGTTCAAAAGTCATTCTAAGGTAACAATTATGACGAAAACTAGTTATCTTTTAAAAGGTATTAGTCCGAATTTCCCTGAAGGGTTATATAGTGTACTTGATTTCAGCCGTAAAAGAGAAGTTGATTTTGGGCACGCACACGTCTGAGCTACGTGCCATATGCTGGGTAAACAAAAGTCTGTTGGCATCTATGGTAGATGCAAGTCGACAGAATCCATTTATTGGGGTTGAGGGCAGGGAGTTTCACCATCACTTTACTGTCACTGGTAATGAGCATTTTAATGACTCTCTTAAATAAGTTCACAGCCTATCAGAGATCACTTAATTACAGCCCACCAATTTAAGGAGAGTAAAAATTTGGGCAGCCACTTCATGATAGATCCTATCTTTGCTTGGGATTGTGATTCAGCCGGTGAATAGCCATAATGATACTCAGGTTAGATGGCAAATTGTGATTTCGCCAATTAGCATTCCCACCCCCTCGCAACAATATTCACCTTTTTACAGCGATTTGAACATCCACTTCACCATCAACATTGTCACCTATTTGGCCGTCCCGAGTAAAAACTATTTTTATTCCAACCCACTTCAGGCACAGTTCTCGAATCAATTAAACAGCTTTCTAATTTAAAGCATTACCTTCTGAGACACAACTCGAGATAAGTCGGCGAAAAGGAACTGCATTTGCTGTGAGGACAAGGAAGGCTCTTTTTGCACACGCAGTAGTTAAGAAATCATGCCATCCACTGGCCGGAGTATGCTTGAACATGTAAGGCGTTACCATTTGAGGGAAATGCCGAACTTAAATTGATTGTCCAATTGGTTCAAGTGGATACATGTAGTGAAACAAATCCTGGGTGAGTAGCTGTGGTTCCACGACTGCTCAGTAGACAATGAAGCGGTACCACATCCTCTAATTTAGGTGAGATGTGAATAAATAAATTTTAACTGTGTTAGGAGTCCAATCTGCGTCTGGAATTCTGGCATTTAAAGGGAGACCGATCTTTTGGTTAGCAATGTTCAAATGTTTGGCTAGCAATGGATCACTTAACTTGATGCACGCATACACTCGTCTGGAATGCTGCATCAAATCGAAGAAGGACAATTATTTACTGAGGCTCTCCCAGTCCCTACCCCTCAAATTTGCCCCATTTTTGGATACAATTTGACTAGACATTATGCTGACACCAATCATTCTGGACTGAATCTGCAGGACCTGTCTGAATACTATTGTCCCCTAGTCTCGGCTGATTAATGAAGGCACAATGGAATGCAATTTTGGCTCACCTTTCGCGGGTTGCCTTTGCACACGCCTAATCTCTCAACTCCTGGTCATGAGGATGTAGCTACGCACGAACTGCAAAGAACTACGTAACTAAGGCGTCAGCAACTTTCATATCCAGTAAAGATAATTACTGCAAAGGAATAGAAGAGCAAAGATCCCTTGGCACAAAAATGTCATCCGCGTTTGTACTGTCGCAGCACATAGCCATCTACCAGTTCCCATGCAAACCACTTCAAATACGAGATTTCATTCATCCTCTTTCGGACTGGTCCAACAATTCTGTGTTTCCAATTGCATACAGAAACACGACATGCGGCTAAGTGGTAGGGGAAACCCTCACTGAGTTCGACAAATGACAACAGAGGAATCACAGTCTTCGCATGAATTAATATCGCTACTGCCCATGCTTTTGTTAAGCAAATGAGATTTTAAATACCTTGTTAAATTTTCCTTGCTAACTCCTGACAAGCAGGTATCCTAATTACACAAATCCAAGCACCTCTGCGGCTTATGTAAACCACAAAATAAGGCACCTGGATGATCAACAAGATATGTGTATTCTCCAACCCCTGGTACAGTGACATTCATCTAGCTTTTTTGTAGAAGGGCGAAAAAGTGTCAAGCCCTGACTTCATAACAGATGGATACAAACTATTCCAAAATTTTCCTCTTCTTCCACTATTCCTTGAAGTTAGCATAAATATCCAGTGTAACTGATAGCACATTGAATGTTTTGATTTAATGTAATGTGGTTAAACAAGCGCATTCCTGTAGAAACGGTCAAAATCTGGGGAAAATTTAATGCATTTACCAATAGCTGGTTGATCTAAAAGGTGGTGATAAATTTTCTGTTACTTTTTTAACAAAATTTGGGAAGTGGATGATGTTCAGCGCCAGGTTTATTTGTCCCGTAATGGTGTGTCACTGGGATCTCAGCAAGCGCCCTAGGGACCTCCTTCTTCATTCTGCAGATCCGAAAATTGTCACCATCTCGCGTTTATATTCAGGAAGAATGATGGATGAGAAAAAAGCAGGTTTACATTAAAAATGATTTCAGAATAAAGTCCTTCTCAAGGTAGGCAAAGTTTAATCTTCGATTCTGCAAATTATCCAGTTGCCTACCTCGTTAGGCAATTAATGCAGACCTAAATTAGGGAAAAAAGCCGGTTTGGAGAATGTAAGGAAGTCAATCTCCTAAAAAAGAGTTCAGTTGATTCTCTTTAAAATTTGCTTTAAAACCTGCTAGAACAAATATCGAAAGCTATGTACATGGCAGATTTAAACAGGGACTAAGGTAAAAGTTAATTGCTTTAAAATATGGGAAAACTAAGATTGATTATGAAAAACATGCCTCAAATTTGCGTAATGAATTAGGTCAGTAGATCATCTAGCTTGAAGAGGTATTGCCCGTTTGTGTTCACCAGATTCACACCAGAATCAAATTTGCAGCGCCTTTCGGTTTCTCGTTAGAATAAATCAATTGCAACAAAACGATGGGCTTCTGCAAACGCTTGGAGACAAGGTCACCGCTTCTGATACAAGTGATCGGTCCACCGTACTGCTAACCAAGGTGTTAGCCAGTTACACTATCCAAGTCCCACCAACAAATCACCCAACACATCTCACTGCCATTGCAAAATTGGTGGAAACCACCCAAGGAGACACATACAGTGCTTAGATTAAACCAAATTTGACCAACGTGTTTAACTATCACCAAGCAAAACCAAGGTTTCTCAAATTTTGTTACATTCCAATCCATTCATTTCCATTCATACTTCCGAATGAATCGTATCCGTCGGAAGTGTGTACGACGTATTCAACGCAATTTACGGTAGAGCGGTGAAGGAAGCGGTACAACATAAAATTGGAAGAACTTGGCATTTGCTCTCCCACATATCTATCTGCACATCACAAAGAGGTGCATGCGTAAGTTGGCTATCAGTAGCGTCTTGTTAGTTGCTGTTTGCAACAGTAAACACATCGTAACTCTCTCCATGAAAACTAGACACGAATGACGTATACTTCATCTAAATATTGAGATTGGCTGGAGTGAGGGATGCACATCAAGTTGATATTTCAAATTGGACCTACAGTAGTACATTGAGATTCTGTCCAGCCACACACACTAGCATCGTTGGGTGTCAGTTGTGATTGAAGGAGAGCGCTTACCGCCTACCGGTGAGGACACGACTCTTAGAAGGCTAGAGTCAAGAGCCATGTTTCTAGCCAACCACTTACTCTGCATGACAGCCTCTCCACATCACCATTCCCACCTCCGCACAATGCAGCTGTTGGCCTCTAGGCACACTGCCCTTTAGGTACACTACGTCCTCTGAATGGAACCGGTGGAGAGTGAACGGGTTTACTGCCAACCAGTGAACTGGTCTTTAAATGTCATGTCAATGGGTAAGAATGAATGGGGCCTGCCTCGAATTGGTCTGCAAGTGGTGGAATTTGCTTCCAGTGGAAGCCCTTGGTGTGACTAATGCGATCAGTGTGAATAATGTGCCTAAGGGTTGAGAAATCCTCGTCAAGTCAAGATAAAGAATTGTACAGCACTCCTTCGCAAATGCAATCTCAGTAATCATACCGCATTGTCAGTCATACTTTGGCCAGTGGATGGCATAATTTCTTAACTACTGCATGCATTGAAAGGATCTTCTCTCTCATCGCTGTGAATGTATTTCCCTTTCGTCGACTCAACTCGAGTTTCGCCATAAAGGATAATATTTTACATTAGGAGGCTGGTGATAAGTTTCGAGAATTGTGCGTGCTGTGCAACGAGGAAAGCCGTAGTTGTCACTTGTGTAGGCTAAATAAGCGGTATTTAAGGCGGCGAAGTGGGCGTAGGAAGGGTAGACGTGGGCATCTAAATGGAGGCAAATAGGTGAATTTTCTTGCGATGGCGCAGGAAAGTTTATTGCCAAAATCAAGTTTAGTCATCCAACCCGTGAAATATTCTGGGCATCCTCCGGTCGAGGTACATGTGATATCGTCCCAATTAGAAATTTACCTTGTGTCATGAATTTGCAGGGGAGACTATCATAAGCAATGGTTGAAGAAAGTGGACTGCATTGCATTTTATGAAATAATAAAAGTTGGTTCCCTTCTAACGGAAGGATATTGCTTCAAGTCTTGTTCGCCACTCCTTGAGGGGATTGACTAGGTGTTACATTCACGTGTTTCATCCCGGTTTTCCGTTCTGACAATAACAGAATCACTTTTCATTAATGCTGCACACAAAGTAGCCGAGCTGAAACAAACTCCCTAGATAAGACCTATCTGAAACTCGATTAAGAAAATGCCTACTTCTTTGATCTTTTATTTTTGTTAACCTGCTTCACTTAAAGCCTCTGTGTGGTGTTGGACTGATCGAGATTTGAATTTTTCACTGATAAACTTTATTATACTTGATTTTTGCTATTAAATTGGTAAAGTCTTCGACTATAGATGGAGCCACCAGCAAGTAAATGTATCGGATTTCAAAATTGGTGGTCAACGATAGAAAATGCTAAACTGAGTATGCTACTCCAGCTTTCTTAGTCGGCAACCCATTTCCTCTGTTATCGGAAAGGCAAGTTGCTGCACCTCGAGGCTTCTCTGAAGACGCAAAAACACTATACCGAGGGAGAACACATCTTGTTAGCAGAAAGAACGGTTCGGCGGCTACTGACATGGCTTGGAAGCCAGATGGTCGGTCGAGGATACGATACTCCTTAATGCTTGTAGACAGCTTTTACCCTGTTTACAACCCGCTCCTCAATTTTTTTTACTTAGAATCTCTTGATCCATTAAGTCTTTGTTAAACTCAGTTCTGTTTGCAGGCCAGCTAGGAGGTCTACCTTTGAACTGTCGATGGGCGATCTAGCATCCAGTCCATGCCAGCAACCTCCAATCCCCTCTTTAGGTTAAGAATGAACACTTTTCTCGAGTATCGTTTATTCTTACGTCCTCGGGGAAGCTTTGAGGTGCTACAACTTACCTATCCAGTGATAGAAAAATTGGTTGCCAAATTGAGAACCCGATACAGAACGCTCTACTTTGTATTTTCCGGGAACAAAAGCAAATTTTGATGGCCAGCATTTTATTTGCTAGGGACTCAGTTCAATTCCAAGGATTTTATTAACATAAAAGAAATTATCAAAGGTATTTAACTGTATAAGTGCAAAATTTGCAATCTCGTTTAGTCCCACAACACACGGAGGCTTTAAAATAAGCGACTTTACCGAAATAAAAGGGAAGTTTGGAGGATACGGTAACTCACGGAAAAGATTTAAGAAGTGGTTAGTTTTTAGTGGAGCCTCAGAATCCTATTGAAACTTAAGCTTAAATTGTAAAATTGAATGTTTACATTTTTAAGGAAATTGAAAGGCCTTTCCTATTTTTTCTTTTTGCAAAACGCATAATCTAGTTTTTTCTTTAAAAAACAGCCTTTAACATGGATTTTGTTACAATCATTTGTGTAACAATAGCGCCCGCTAATGCCCCTTGGTTCATACTTTAACCATGGAAGGCTTAGTAGGATGAACACACCTTCTTATTAATGAATGTTAACAATTAAACCATAGTTACTACCGAATACCTAGGGTAGCCCACTTGAGTCAGTGATACCACCAAGAGATGCTAACTTTGCTTAGTAGAGGCAATTAAATAATGCTTTTGTCTGGTCAAAAGGGCTTAGCCTATGCAAATGGGGAAAAAAAATGGATACACTAACGGGTCAGAAGGTTTGTATAAATGTAATAATTACAAAAATACTAATTATCTTTCATAAACATCATTTCAAACTCTTTTTAAGGGCAAATAATGCATGTGATTACAACTGCAGAGACAAGTAAGCGATGGACGCAATCAAAATGGATCAAAGTTGTGAAGGAAACGATTGGCTATATCAAGCAAAACAGGCACCTTTCGCACGTTTCCTAACTACGTACAATTTTTAGGTGAAAGAAAGTTGGTTGGCATCAACAACAGATGCGAGTTGAAAAAGGACACCCATTAGCAGTTCAAAAGTCATTCTAAGGTAACAATTATGACGAAAACTAGTTATCTTTTAAAAGGTATTAGTCCGAATTTCCCTGAAGGGTTATATAGTGTACTTGATTTCAGCCGTAAAAGAGAAGTTGATTTTGGGCACGCACACGTCTGAGCTACGTGCCATATGCTGGGTAAACAAAAGTCTGTTGGCATCTATGGTAGATGCAAGTCGACAGAATCCATTTATTGGGGTTGAGGGCAGGGAGTTTCACCATCACTTTACTGTCACTGGTAATGAGCATTTTAATGACTCTCTTAAATAAGTTCACAGCCTATCAGAGATCACTTAATTACAGCCCACCAATTTAAGGAGAGTAAAAATTTGGGCAGCCACTTCATGATAGATCCTATCTTTGCTTGGGATTGTGATTCAGCCGGTGAATAGCCATAATGATACTCAGGTTAGATGGCAAATTGTGATTTCGCCAATTAGCATTCCCACCCCCTCGCAACAATATTCACCTTTTTACAGCGATTTGAACATCCACTTCACCATCAACATTGTCACCTATTTGGCCGTCCCGAGTAAAAACTATTTTTATTCCAACCCACTTCAGGCACAGTTCTCGAATCAATTAAACAGCTTTCTAATTTAAAGCATTACCTTCTGAGACACAACTCGAGATAAGTCGGCGAAAAGGAACTGCATTTGCTGTGAGGACAAGGAAGGCTCTTTTTGCACACGCAGTAGTTAAGAAATCATGCCATCCACTGGCCGGAGTATGCTTGAACATGTAAGGCGTTACCATTTGAGGGAAATGCCGAACTTAAATTGATTGTCCAATTGGTTCAAGTGGATACATGTAGTGAAACAAATCCTGGGTGAGTAGCTGTGGTTCCACGACTGCTCAGTAGACAATGAAGCGGTACCACATCCTCTAATTTAGGTGAGATGTGAATAAATAAATTTTAACTGTGTTAGGAGTCCAATCTGCGTCTGGAATTCTGGCATTTAAAGGGAGACCGATCTTTTGGTTAGCAATGTTCAAATGTTTGGCTAGCAATGGATCACTTAACTTGATGCACGCATACACTCGTCTGGAATGCTGCATCAAATCGAAGAAGGACAATTATTTACTGAGGCTCTCCCAGTCCCTACCCCTCAAATTTGCCCCATTTTTGGATACAATTTGACTAGACATTATGCTGACACCAATCATTCTGGACTGAATCTGCAGGACCTGTCTGAATACTATTGTCCCCTAGTCTCGGCTGATTAATGAAGGCACAATGGAATGCAATTTTGGCTCACCTTTCGCGGGTTGCCTTTGCACACGCCTAATCTCTCAACTCCTGGTCATGAGGATGTAGCTACGCACGAACTGCAAAGAACTACGTAACTAAGGCGTCAGCAACTTTCATATCCAGTAAAGATAATTACTGCAAAGGAATAGAAGAGCAAAGATCCCTTGGCACAAAAATGTCATCCGCGTTTGTACTGTCGCAGCACATAGCCATCTACCAGTTCCCATGCAAACCACTTCAAATACGAGATTTCATTCATCCTCTTTCGGACTGGTCCAACAATTCTGTGTTTCCAATTGCATACAGAAACACGACATGCGGCTAAGTGGTAGGGGAAACCCTCACTGAGTTCGACAAATGACAACAGAGGAATCACAGTCTTCGCATGAATTAATATCGCTACTGCCCATGCTTTTGTTAAGCAAATGAGATTTTAAATACCTTGTTAAATTTTCCTTGCTAACTCCTGACAAGCAGGTATCCTAATTACACAAATCCAAGCACCTCTGCGGCTTATGTAAACCACAAAATAAGGCACCTGGATGATCAACAAGATATGTGTATTCTCCAACCCCTGGTACAGTGACATTCATCTAGCTTTTTTGTAGAAGGGCGAAAAAGTGTCAAGCCCTGACTTCATAACAGATGGATACAAACTATTCCAAAATTTTCCTCTTCTTCCACTATTCCTTGAAGTTAGCATAAATATCCAGTGTAACTGATAGCACATTGAATGTTTTGATTTAATGTAATGTGGTTAAACAAGCGCATTCCTGTAGAAACGGTCAAAATCTGGGGAAAATTTAATGCATTTACCAATAGCTGGTTGATCTAAAAGGTGGTGATAAATTTTCTGTTACTTTTTTAACAAAATTTGGGAAGTGGATGATGTTCAGCGCCAGGTTTATTTGTCCCGTAATGGTGTGTCACTGGGATCTCAGCAAGCGCCCTAGGGACCTCCTTCTTCATTCTGCAGATCCGAAAATTGTCACCATCTCGCGTTTATATTCAGGAAGAATGATGGATGAGAAAAAAGCAGGTTTACATTAAAAATGATTTCAGAATAAAGTCCTTCTCAAGGTAGGCAAAGTTTAATCTTCGATTCTGCAAATTATCCAGTTGCCTACCTCGTTAGGCAATTAATGCAGACCTAAATTAGGGAAAAAAGCCGGTTTGGAGAATGTAAGGAAGTCAATCTCCTAAAAAAGAGTTCAGTTGATTCTCTTTAAAATTTGCTTTAAAACCTGCTAGAACAAATATCGAAAGCTATGTACATGGCAGATTTAAACAGGGACTAAGGTAAAAGTTAATTGCTTTAAAATATGGGAAAACTAAGATTGATTATGAAAAACATGCCTCAAATTTGCGTAATGAATTAGGTCAGTAGATCATCTAGCTTGAAGAGGTATTGCCCGTTTGTGTTCACCAGATTCACACCAGAATCAAATTTGCAGCGCCTTTCGGTTTCTCGTTAGAATAAATCAATTGCAACAAAACGATGGGCTTCTGCAAACGCTTGGAGACAAGGTCACCGCTTCTGATACAAGTGATCGGTCCACCGTACTGCTAACCAAGGTGTTAGCCAGTTACACTATCCAAGTCCCACCAACAAATCACCCAACACATCTCACTGCCATTGCAAAATTGGTGGAAACCACCCAAGGAGACACATACAGTGCTTAGATTAAACCAAATTTGACCAACGTGTTTAACTATCACCAAGCAAAACCAAGGTTTCTCAAATTTTGTTACATTCCAATCCATTCATTTCCATTCATACTTCCGAATGAATCGTATCCGTCGGAAGTGTGTACGACGTATTCAACGCAATTTACGGTAGAGCGGTGAAGGAAGCGGTACAACATAAAATTGGAAGAACTTGGCATTTGCTCTCCCACATATCTATCTGCACATCACAAAGAGGTGCATGCGTAAGTTGGCTATCAGTAGCGTCTTGTTAGTTGCTGTTTGCAACAGTAAACACATCGTAACTCTCTCCATGAAAACTAGACACGAATGACGTATACTTCATCTAAATATTGAGATTGGCTGGAGTGAGGGATGCACATCAAGTTGATATTTCAAATTGGACCTACAGTAGTACATTGAGATTCTGTCCAGCCACACACACTAGCATCGTTGGGTGTCAGTTGTGATTGAAGGAGAGCGCTTACCGCCTACCGGTGAGGACACGACTCTTAGAAGGCTAGAGTCAAGAGCCATGTTTCTAGCCAACCACTTACTCTGCATGACAGCCTCTCCACATCACCATTCCCACCTCCGCACAATGCAGCTGTTGGCCTCTAGGCACACTGCCCTTTAGGTACACTACGTCCTCTGAATGGAACCGGTGGAGAGTGAACGGGTTTACTGCCAACCAGTGAACTGGTCTTTAAATGTCATGTCAATGGGTAAGAATGAATGGGGCCTGCCTCGAATTGGTCTGCAAGTGGTGGAATTTGCTTCCAGTGGAAGCCCTTGGTGTGACTAATGCGATCAGTGTGAATAATGTGCCTAAGGGTTGAGAAATCCTCGTCAAGTCAAGATAAAGAATTGTACAGCACTCCTTCGCAAATGCAATCTCAGTAATCATACCGCATTGTCAGTCATACTTTGGCCAGTGGATGGCATAATTTCTTAACTACTGCATGCATTGAAAGGATCTTCTCTCTCATCGCTGTGAATGTATTTCCCTTTCGTCGACTCAACTCGAGTTTCGCCATAAAGGATAATATTTTACATTAGGAGGCTGGTGATAAGTTTCGAGAATTGTGCGTGCTGTGCAACGAGGAAAGCCGTAGTTGTCACTTGTGTAGGCTAAATAAGCGGTATTTAAGGCGGCGAAGTGGGCGTAGGAAGGGTAGACGTGGGCATCTAAATGGAGGCAAATAGGTGAATTTTCTTGCGATGGCGCAGGAAAGTTTATTGCCAAAATCAAGTTTAGTCATCCAACCCGTGAAATATTCTGGGCATCCTCCGGTCGAGGTACATGTGATATCGTCCCAATTAGAAATTTACCTTGTGTCATGAATTTGCAGGGGAGACTATCATAAGCAATGGTTGAAGAAAGTGGACTGCATTGCATTTTATGAAATAATAAAAGTTGGTTCCCTTCTAACGGAAGGATATTGCTTCAAGTCTTGTTCGCCACTCCTTGAGGGGATTGACTAGGTGTTACATTCACGTGTTTCATCCCGGTTTTCCGTTCTGACAATAACAGAATCACTTTTCATTAATGCTGCACACAAAGTAGCCGAGCTGAAACAAACTCCCTAGATAAGACCTATCTGAAACTCGATTAAGAAAATGCCTACTTCTTTGATCTTTTATTTTTGTTAACCTGCTTCACTTAAAGCCTCTGTGTGGTGTTGGACTGATCGAGATTTGAATTTTTCACTGATAAACTTTATTATACTTGATTTTTGCTATTAAATTGGTAAAGTCTTCGACTATAGATGGAGCCACCAGCAAGTAAATGTATCGGATTTCAAAATTGGTGGTCAACGATAGAAAATGCTAAACTGAGTATGCTACTCCAGCTTTCTTAGTCGGCAACCCATTTCCTCTGTTATCGGAAAGGCAAGTTGCTGCACCTCGAGGCTTCTCTGAAGACGCAAAAACACTATACCGAGGGAGAACACATCTTGTTAGCAGAAAGAACGGTTCGGCGGCTACTGACATGGCTTGGAAGCCAGATGGTCGGTCGAGGATACGATAGCAGCTCCCCAATCAACCAGTTGCCAGAATCGAGAAATCGACAAACAGTAGACTCATTGCAAGATTTTAAGTTAAGAAATTGGATTATAAGTTATTAACAGGAAAGAAGCAGTTTATTAGCATAATGGGG
>NW_020170577.1:83692-92141 GCF_000524195.1 Echinococcus granulosus | reverse complement strand
AACGAATTGACAACCAGTTATACCTAGGCAGATAAAAATGCTCATGTAAGTGTCACTGTCTATTGGTCATTCAAGTGATGGTATCCCAGAGAGGTAGGTGACTAGGTAGAGAAAATGTTTAGCAGGCAGACACGCAGTCATAAAGGTAGGAAGATGAGAGGGTACACAGGTGAGGACGTAGATAACCTTTCGGTATTTGAATTGTCCCCCTTGCAATGTGGCATTGTTCTAGTAGGGAGGTTTTGAACACCACACCCATATAAGTGTGGAGCCTGTGGGAAAATGCCTCCAATGATACGTAGGCATCACCCACCATCAAGTTATGCCCACCCAGCAAAACCGGAGTGCTAGAGTACAATATGGTTGGTGAAGAAGTGAGAATCATTGGCACTTGGGTCAGCTGATGTCACTATTACCTGAGGTGCAACATTCACTAGAACGTCGTGGTGAACTACTTGTTTTGTTAAAAGAAATATAACTAGAGAGTGTTTATTTGCAAGTGAGATGCAGATGCTCACTATTTGTGCTCCCATCTTGAGTTGACGCTGCTGCCCCCACCTGTAGTCGCATTTGCCACATTAGCCTCATTAGTGACCCCAAGCACTCCAACTTGAAGCAAACTTCTTCCACTAACACATAATCAGAGACAGGCCCGATTCATGGTTACTGGCATGCATAACGTTTAGTGGCCAATGTACTGGTTGGTAATAAAACTGGTATTTTGTCAACCGTTTCATTTAGGACCGAAATATCTCTGAAGCAGAGTGTGTTTAGGGGTCGGTGGGTGTAGTGTGCGGTGGTGGGAGTAGTGAGGCGAGGAGACTGCCTTGGTGGGCATGCAGGAGACTCGAATAATGGTGCTTGCCTCATGGAACTTGAGTGTCGTGTCCTCACTGGTAAGTATCAAGCGGTGTTGTAGAGCTCTCCTTCACGCACAACTGATGCCCAGCACTACTCGTGTGCTTGACTACACAAACGCTCAATGCACTACTGTAGGTCCAACTCGAATTGTCAGGTTGACTTGATTCTCTCAAAAAAGACATTTTCTCATCTGGAGCACAGTATTGTGCATCTGCTTCAGGTATATTTTATCACACACTATATTTTATTCTACCAGTGGTGGCCTACATCCATTTGTTTTTATTTTAATCCTTTTCAAACTTATTATGAGCAAAC
Organism: Echinococcus granulosus; assembly: GCF_000524195.1. NCBI lineage: Eukaryota > Metazoa > Platyhelminthes > Cestoda > Cyclophyllidea > Taeniidae > Echinococcus > Echinococcus granulosus. Next base: position 90,965 of record NW_020170577.1, on the reverse strand, counting down.
AATTTAGGTCACTTCCTTTCCCATGTAGTATTCTCTTTAGCTAGTTTCATTGCAAATGCTAAAGGTCATTTAAATTAATTCGCAATTGGTCAACCTCTCTTGGTCCTCGTATTCGAACTCCTCCTTTAAGGTAATCTTAATTCATGCAAATTACTTTCAAGGGTCTCTTCGATATTCCTTGTGTAAAGTGCTCCTGCTCTACAGTTTATACATCCTAGGTCAATCATTGTTCATTACTTTAACGTTAGTGTTTGCCAACTAATTCAGTAGATCTTACATTAATTTTAGCTAAATTTGACTCAACTACTTTGTACCAGTGTCCTGCTGCATTAAATTCTATTTGCGCTCGTTTTGCACCATTTCAGGATTGCGTTAATTAGCTTATCATAAAAGCAACTAAAATTTGCATTTTAATAACCCATTGCGTCACTAATTTCTTTAGATGATGAAATCCCTAAGATTAAACTGTTATGAGGGGAGGCGAGACTGCATTAATTACATATATGTCAGTACAGATTGGCTCCATTTCGTACTCATCTTTCACCCTAGAAATGGGCGTTGAACGGTGACGAAATTGCCAGATCGGATGAATTTGGCAAGAGGGAGGAGACATCGTGATGTTAGGAGTCTGTTGAAATTTTTCTGTGACATACTGTTATGTGACAAGTATAATTGGTGCCAAATAGCAATAAGTTTTTCAACTTTGCTGGGAACTGTTTCGGAACTTACCATAATCTTCTAGGTGCACTTGTCATCGGTGCACACATTCAACTTCCTCACATTTGCAACCGTCTCCACATCAATGCATTTGCTTGGCCACACTACTTTCTATCGAAGCGTTCAAAGTGGTGTCAGTTACACTTGAAAGGGCTAGTGGTGATGGCTCAGGGGAGCACTGTTTTGTACTAATTTATCCCCCGCTGTCAAAATGTCAAATATAGACAGCTTGCTCCCACCCACCAAGAAAAACGGGATTGATGTCACAGTGTTAGGCATTTTGATGGCACGGCGATTTTGTCGATCATCCAGACTCCTCATTTAGTAGTTTGTGCATGCCGAGGAGCTGCTCAAATTGGTGTTATCGAGATACCTTTTTGTTCGAAATAAGTGGCGTTGACCTGGAGAAGTGCAAGTAATCGCATTTGTTTTATCAAATCGTGGATATTAGCCGAATTTATTCGTGCAGAGACTAAAAATTTATGTGTTGTCATTTCTCTCGAATTTGTTGAGGTTCCCTCCTACTTCTAGTCAGAAACTGCTTTTTCCATTGGCAACAGATTCTTCCTCCAGCTCCTGCAGATGGATCGCCCCTTCGAAGTCACCAAATCCCACTTACTTCGCAGTAGCGATTTACACCACTGTGAATGGCTTCTCTATCCCAGTTACTATATGCGTTTTTACAACAACAAATCGACGGCACGAGGATGAACAAGCACGTTGTTTCGCTTCGTTAACATTCGAAATTCGTCTATCTTTCTTCTGTTGTTTGGGAGGACAGTGGGTTGTAACCTCTTCTGTGTTTCAGGAAAAATCGTCCTCTTAGAGCAACCATTTGGTGGCAATTTGTTAGACTGACACGTTAAATATTTATGCACGAATGTAAACTACTTGACGGTGGATATAAGGCTTTTTACAAAAAGAGTTAGGATGGTTTTCGCTAGTGCCCATTGTGTATAAAATACAACCAATTTAGAGGCAGACATTTTATGGTCGAGAATGTAAGCGAGGTATGTTCTGCCATGCAGAAATGTTCTGCCAAATGCGCGATCCTGTAACAATAGAGTGATTGGCATAGTTGCCCTCCAACTATATAGTCACATCACCATTATCCCATTAAAGCAACTTGTATTTCATAGAGAGAGGAATGGCCAATCCACTGCTTCCGGTGTGACAACCGAATGCCATTCACAGAAGAATTTGAAGACTTTCATAAGTGCAAAATAGTGAAATGCTTTCGTTGTTTGCCAAGCTCTTGGTTTTGGTAGCGGGCCACTGGGACCTCCGCCACCATACCTGCATTAGGTGGTCTAACCTACGGGCCAAGTAAGTAACGCCCACACCCTTCTCTCCGTCGACGGCATATATTCTACCCCAGCGTTATTTATTCTCTTGCCTTCCAGGAAGACTACGGTTGCTATATTGGGGCATTTCCACTTGGAGGAAATTTGACTGTAATTGAACTACAAGTTCGTGACAAACACAATCGCGAAATGTTCGCACGCAAGAATTAGGGTCAGGAGTGGATTTGAGCCAGACTGCGGTGATATTCTTCCACATTTCCACAATTCCCACCTTCCTAAGAGGGTCACATTTGATGCCCAATAGGAAACATTGCCAGTCAACTGCTCAAAAGAGAAACGTTTTCTAATACAGCAATATACGAGGCAATTTGTATGCGCCCCACGATTGTGGTAACTCCTCGTCTCGAAATCGCAATGGCAAGAAAGTGAAGGCTGAGTTGGTTGGGCTATGAGCATGTCAACTCCCTCCGACAAAAGCTCATTAATTATTTTAGCAATTATTTAAAAGCGCTATTTTGCAGTCCAGCGGGAAAGTTGAAAGAGCGTTTGGAGTGTTGTGTTTTGCCGCAAAATGGCCGTCTGAAAATGAGGGATTTAGGGGTCTGAAGACGAGATCAGAAAGTAGATGGTAGAGTTAAAGGAGTGTTATGCCATCCATCAACTTATTTTTATTTGATTAACCAGCACGGCAAACCTTGGTTGAGCTTTAATGCAGATAGGGCTTGAGCCCTCCGGACTACTTCATACTTTGCCACTTAATTTCCCTAAATATCATGTGCTTATCAGCTCATTCCATGACCAAAAAGTGCTCCCCAAACCTACTGCAATGTGACAGCAAAAGTTGTCGACAAAATTGACATCAACAGAAGGACTAGTAGCATTTCTTCACCTGAAATTTCACCAGTATTTGTTTTATTAGTTAATGTGTGCTTCATCGTGCAATAAAATTCATTGTCATTTACTGTTCCGCACTCATTTTCCCTAATTTCTGTGTTATCAGGAGTAGGGGGAGGGGGGTGCATTTTTAACCTTAGCAAACGAAGGCGGCACTGCGATTGCTTTAACCAAATCTTAGCCGGCAGGATCTTTCCACTATTTCAGAATTTTGACAGACCGAAATCATAGTTTCATGCAGAAATGAATAAAGCTCTCTGTTTTCGAAGAGGTTTTGTTTAGTTACTATTCTTTTGCTGATGCCTTTCGAGTAAAAAGGACTTCGTTCCTAGATTTCACTCTTTTCGACAAAACCATTCATGTGCCTGTAAAATTTCTATAAGTCTTGAGGACCTTACAGAGTTGCTTGGCAATTCAAAAGCTTGCTTACATTCACTGCCGTCCCTAATACCAGGAAGCAAGCTAGGCATGAAATGATGAGCGGAGGTAGTGGTAATTGGTGCCATCAGCATGGAAGTGCACACACTCCCTCTTCCTCCACTCTACGAATGATGCTGATACCAGCATACTAGGTCTACCTTGCGTTTACAATTCTCTCTTTAATCCTGCCTGAGTTTTGAATACTTGTGCGTAAAATGACTAGTGGTCATAACAAAAACCAAGTACCATATGGAGTTGAGACAAACACTTTAAGGAGGAAGGTCATTTGACTCCACCTTTGTAGTGCTGTGTGTGCTCGGTTAGCTCTTCGTTCATTTTAGAGTTCATGTGATGCTCCTACATTGTCCCTCCTCGAGGTTGCATTACCCCCAGACAATCCCAGTCGTGCTTCACCCTTTCGTTCATCTCTACGCCAACTTTGCGTATACTGCCTTGGTATTATTCCTTCTTTCATCATCAGGATGTGTCAGGCCTCGACATTTTTCTCATAAGCATGAAGCCAGGGGAATAGAGGAAAGCAGTTACTTAGGGAGATTGTGGATGTTTAATGCAATAATGTAAAAAGGTCAATGTGATCCATAAGATGAATAAAAATTTAAGACCTGGGGACTTGGGAATCCGCAGAAATGTGAAAGAAAATTTACGGTTCTCTTCAATTGATGCCTAATTCTAACCAGGTAGAGAACAGTGAATTACAAGGCGAAATGCTTCAAGACCCCACTTATGAGGTTTGACTGATTGTTTCTGCAAATCATAACCTGCAACACCACTCTTTGATACCTAGTCAGATCATTCAGGTGCCCTCTAAATCCCCCTTTTAGATAGTTTCTGGTCAATCATTATAAATGAGAAAACTGATTGAAAATGCAATCCATGCGAGCTCAATGGCGTCGATGATAAAAAATATTGTACAGTAAGGACTGGTTGATATTTTGGAAAAAACGCGGCTGTCTCGTAGTGCCTGGCGGTGTTGGAGGAGAGTTGCTGATTGGTAAGAAGGAGAGCTAAATTAGTTCACGAGACGCAAATTTCTGTTAAGCAAAAAAGGGCAGCACGGAAATGTTCAGGGCATTTAAAATTAAATCTACAAAGTTAGTAAGGCGTCCTGGATTTATTAGCTACATCAGCTGAATTCTGCGAAGGCTGTGCACATGGGCTTTAGCTACCCAGAGGCATTATCTGTTACATCAGGATTCCATTGGGGAGAGCGGAGAGTAGGCGACTAGTGAGGGGAAGTGGTGATTTCTGCTGCAGATGTGGATCAAGGCCATTCTGCTGCCTTGTAACTTCGAGATCCAACATTTTCACCTACCAACTAACAAACCATTTAACCTTTTCATGTCCTTTTGTAATTACCGAAATGGGAGGTATGCAATGATCCGTTGATTTCACCCTACAATTCATTGGAATATATAGCTGCTCTCTATTCATTTGACCTGACATCTTTTCCAAAAAATTTCACATACGTGTTGAAGGTTCAGGTAACATTTTGGGGACATGGAATAGGTTGGCAAGTGCATGGCAGTCTAGAGAAAGTGGGTGGTAATGTACGAAGTAATCTTAAAGGGCTCAAGTCCTGCCCACTTTTGAGGTCACACACAGATTTTCCATTACAGTATATCAAGTAAATATAAGTTGTTGTAGAGCATAACTCTACTGTAACCCCGTCAACCATTTTCACATCTTATCTTCAGATATTTGAGTCTCTTGTTTAGAGTCGGAAGAGATCACGGTTAATTTATTGCAACGCACAATCCTCCAAACTTACATGGGAAGCTTAAACCACGCCTTTTTGCCTGCAGTATAAATTACTTAGTTGAACTGTGAATTGGCAATTTGATGTGCCCATTACTCAACCAGCTGAGCCATCAGTTGCTTGCTATTGCGATTTCGAGGCGAGAAGGTCGTGGGAGCTACTGGCATGGCCTGAGGGCCAGACCTCCAGGTAAAGGAGGAATGGTGGATGCTCGAGTTGTCCGTTACTGAGACGAAGAGTCAAACAAACAACGAAAGCATTGCACTAAGTTGCGCCCACAAATTTTTCCGACTTTATGGCATATGACATTTAGTAAAAGCAGCGGAAGCAACTAATTGCAAATTGCAAATTTTCGGAAAAGTTTGTGGTGCAATTCAATGCCGATATTCTGTAAGAGTGTAATTTTGGTCCTTGTTTCATTGTTACAAAATGTAGCTTTTGCAAGACTATTTCCGCAAAGTCGCTGTTTACGCCATCGAATTGTTCATGCTTTTATACCTAGTCATTTGTCGTCCACCAAATTAATCACAGCTACGCACTTAATCTAGTGCGAAGTTTTATGCCGAAAAATATGATTTGTTCTCACTCACTGCTTTCCTAAATGGTATAATGAACCCACACAGAAGTAGAGCATGGACAGTGGGGAATGATTTGGTAGTTCAACCTTGCTGCATTGTTTTGTTGGAGTTCAACCATATCTGGCAACTGGAGGCTGAGAATCCGTTTAGTGGTGAAAGGTATCACTGCGGTGCAAATGGCATTATGTGGATGCTAAAGAGCAGTCTTACTGCCCAAGTGGGAAGAGGAATTCGTTGGCAGTGGGAAAAGTAGTGCCTGGATCGAGGTAGAAGGAAGCATAAATGAGTTCGAAAGAAATGACAAAAGAGAAATCGCTGCCTCCGCATTATTAAACACCGCTATTATTCACGCTTGGTATAGCAAATGTCTCGCATTCATCATTAGACTGATATCACTTACTCTTGAGATCAACGTATCTCAATAACAACAACTTTAGCACCTTTGTAGCTTGTGTTAAACATGAAGTGAGAGGCCTAGACGATTGGCAGAATCTTTGCATTCAAACATTCCTGGCAGTGTGAGATCAGTAGAGATCACTTGACGGGAGGGAGCAAAATGTCAAGCTTTGACTTCATGACAGCTGAAGACAAATTAATCCACACTTTTACCCCTTTCCCATCGTTCCTCTGAGCCATATAAATTAGCTGTTCCAGCGTAATTGGCACCGCTTTGAATGTTTTGACAGGGGTAATGTGGTTAGACAACGGCATTCCCATTAGAGCAGTTAAAAGTGGGGGAAAGTTGGGTGTATATACTGGTGGTTAAGTTACTCTGGAAGAAGGTGGTGGGTTCCGTGGTAGTTTTCAACAAAATTTGGTAAGTGGCTGCAACTCGACTGCTGCCATATTTATCCCACAAAGATGTGTCAATGTCATTCTACTGATCCGGAAATTCCACCACCTTTCCACGCCTATTTCCAGGGTAATATAAACGAACAAAATACTCATACCTGATATTTGTTTCATGTATTAGAAGTAGCAGGATGTCGAATTCGAAGAGCTGTTACCAGAGAGAAGTCTGGGTAGCCTCCATTTCATCTCATTCCAGTATATACATTTCTATTCATGCTTCTGTATGATCCGTACCTGCTAGAAGTAGGCGCGACTCAAACAGCACGAATGAGAGTAGAGTAGGGAAGGTAGCAGTGCACAGTGTGATACAAGTATTTGACATTTGTTTATCCATCTTTCTGTCCTTCTCTTCATCACAAATATGTGTTAGTCCATAAAAATTATCGGCTGCGTCGTGTGAGATGCTGCTGTAAGCATTAAACAAGTTGTGCCTGTGTCCATGAGGACTAGATGGTGTGGTTGAACACTGCAACTCTATGCTGAGATTTGCTGGAGTGAGGGATGCATGACAAGATGGCAGTGGAATTAGGGCCTGCAGTAGTGCATTGAGAGTCTGTCCCGCCACGCACACGAGTAGCGGTGAGAGTCAGGTGTGGGTGACACGACACTAAAGACACTTCACCAAAGTGTCAAGGCACCGACTTCCCCACCATTGCATCATTTTCGCTTCATCACCCCCACCACTGCACTCAGTAGCTGTTTACCTCTAAACATACTGCCTGTTTGAGGGA
>NW_020170577.1:69458-83592 GCF_000524195.1 Echinococcus granulosus | reverse complement strand
TTTCGCTTCCCAATTAAAACGGTCAACGACAGAATGTGTTTACTGCTAGCCAGTACAATGACCTCTATATGCCATGTCAGTAGGCAGTAATAAATGACGCCTGCCTCGAATTGGTGTGCCAGTGGTACGATTTGACTCAAGTAGAGGCACTTAGTGCGACTAATGCGATCAGTGTGAATCATGTGCATAGGGGTTGCGGAATTCTCGTCAAGTCAAAACAAAATCGTGCACACCAATCCATTGCAAACGCATGCTCCGTAATCATGCTACTTTCACCAAAATTCAATGATTCACCTCCCAATCGAATTAAACACGAGTGAATACTACGTGGATAAAGCACTTCACTTTAAATTTGGTAATACCTGATCCAAATTATAATGATTCTCGCCCCTTAAACAACGAGAGTTCCCGCTAGTGCACCGGTTCAAGTAGACGAACACTGACAGACAAATCTTGATGGGGAAGGAAGCTTACTAATCAGAAAAAAGGTTTTTTCTACACCCTCCCTCCTCTTATGTTTGTTGACAGATTTCTAAATTAAACAGTGCGACTGTACATAGGTGTATTTGGCACGATAAAGGCTCGTTTGCCGAGCCAACTTCCCACTTACCGTTTTGGCTGCCAATAACCTTAGCAGACTAGGACTTCACATTGTGTCCAATCCATTCCAAATGATGTATGTGGATCACCTTAACGACTGATGGAGAATGATACTTAAGTTGACTTCTCCTCCACCCGTCTCCATATATCTGGGTGTTAATTCATTCCCCAAGCCACCTACGAATTGCTTTCTCCTTGTTGACAACTCACAATTTAATTCTTGCACTTGCAAATTGCATTTACAGTAACTGAAGCTAATTAAATATCTATTCGGGAAGCGAGAATATTTAATAGCGAATTTCATTAGAACCGAGCGGAAGCACTACACATTACACCATTCACTCAAAATTCATCATGCGGTCAGAGCTCTATTATATTCGTCTTTTCTTTCGAATGCTATTTTGTAATTTATTTGCACATTTTAGTCATATTTAAACCATTTCGAGAGCAATTGTCTCTTAATTTGTAAACAATGGGTGTATATCTCTGATAAAAATATGCAACAAACTTCTGGGATCTGGTGTTATTGTAGGTGAGTAAATGATTAGTGAGAAGAAGGGCTAAGTTTGTTTACCAGACGTAAACTCTTGCCACGCCAAAAGAGGCATGAAAATTCTCATGGCTTTTTAGGCGGTGAAACAACCATCCGGATCATTCAATGCATCTAACGAGTTCACAATTTCACAAGTATTTGAGATACCGCTACTTTAGTGATACCAAACGCAGTAGCAAATGGCAAATGCGTCCTTCAGCTAACACCCTGCGCTTGTGAGGCATCCCTAACACCATCAGTCAGGATGGCAGGTAATGTTGGTAGTGGGTGAAGAGAAAGTTTCTTCCAGCGGTGTTAACATGCCTATTACCCTGCAAGCTGAGCAATCAATTGTTTGCCGTTACGATGCCGAGGCGAGGAGTTACCACAATTGAGGAATGAAAACAAACTCTTTTGTTTATTTCCGCTTTTTGGCCAACTTTTCTTTTTGCACATTTGATATGTGATTTTACTACGTATTAAATAGACGCCCTCTTTAGGAGGTGAAGTTTTGGTAAGGAGAAAAATGTTTGACTCAAACCTACTTTCGATCCTCGTTTATGCATACAAAAAATTTTTTAGATTTTCCGCACTTTTGTGACTGTGTTACCCGCGAACTTGTGATTGAATTAGGGTTAAATTCTATCCTAGGGGAAATGCTCTAATATAGCGCAGAATGTGTGCCGTCGATGTGGAGGTCTTGGAATTTATAGCATGGCCCGGAATTCAGGTTGCCCTGCGGACTTACAATGGCAGAGATCTCCGTGTCCCATTATCAAAACTAAGAGTTAAGCGAACAACTAAATTATGGCACTACTTTACACTTAAAAAAATCTTCAAAGTCTGCTGCCAGTGATATCTAGCAATCACATCGAAATCAATGAATTGTCCATTTGCCTCTTTTTACTTTGGAAAATAATTATTCTAAAAATACTCTATTTGAGCTTATCTATGCCATTTGATGCACTGTTAGAGAATCCACCACATGATAAAAACATTTCCGCATCGGAGAATGGTGGAGAAGCACAGCTTTTGTCATAAATGCCTGTCTCTAAAGTAGTTGCATGTTATTCAAATAGGTACTGATGAACGCAGCTTTAATCCCCTTTTTGTACAAAGACATTGTTCATGCCGCCAAGTTGTTTTCATTTGTACGGATTTATATAAACTGGTTGCCAAATTATTCGCAGCCAAACAGTTTCTCCACAACGAAGGTTTTTGCCAGGTAACAAGAGATGGCCTGACCCACTGCTTCCCCAAACATCAGATGATAGGTGGACAAGATCGGAGAGTTAACGAAAAGGCATGATTTGGTAGTAACATATCGTCCCGTTTCATTGCTGCTATCAGCCATACCTGGATTTTAAGTGAGAGAAAACATTTAGTAATGAAAGGCACCACTGCGGTGCAAATGGCACTTTGTGCCTGCCAAAGCGCAATCTTACTACCATAGTTGGGAGAGGAACCCGTTGCTATAGGAAAAAGTAGTTTCTGTCTAGAGGTAGGAGGAAACCTCAATGAGCTGAAAAGAAATGACAACAGAGGAATTGATGCCTCCGCATGAATAAACACCGCTATTATCCTTGTTTGATAGAGTAAATGGGTTTGCATACTCCTTGTCAGACAGGTATCACTTACTCCTGACAATATGGTATCTCAATGACAAAAGTTCAGCACTCTTGAAGGTTATGTAAATCGCAAAACGAGGAGCCTATATGATTAACAAAATCTTTGCATTCAGAGACTCCTGGCCCTACAAGGTCAATCTAGATCTCTTAATAAGAGAGAGCAAAATGTCAAGCTTGGACTTCTTGACAGATGGACGCAAGTAAATACGAAATTACTTTTTTTCAGTACTCCTCTGACCATAAAAACCCATTTTTTTTAGTGTAATTGATATCACTCTGTAAATTTTGGTAGAAAGTATTGTGGCTAAACAACTGAATTCCGGCGAAAAAGGTAGAAGATTGAGGGAAGCTTAGTGCATTTGCTGTTGTCTGGCCGATCTGGAGGAAGGTGGTAGGTTGCTTAGTATTTTTCAACAAAATTTCTGAAGTATGGAGCTTAGCATCAGTTATACTTTTCCCCTTACAGTCTATCACTAGAATTTCAGGAGCCACCCCTCGTCAAGGTGTCTCGCCCCTCTCCTGCAATTCAGCCAATCCGGAAATCGCTTTACCGTTCCGTGTTCACTTCCTGGAAAAATAATGAATGCGAAATAAAGCCGAATTGTTTTGAAATTGATTACAGAAGAAACTCGTTCTAGAGGTGTTTAATGTGTAATTTCCAATTATTCAAATTCTTCCAGTTGTCTACCTCATACGGCCGTTAATGTTGACCTGAATTAAGTCAAAATGACCGTAAAGAGAATTTTAAGTAGATCTTCTGAAAAATAGTTGAGTTAATTCCCTGCAGAAATCACTTTAAAACCTACTGAAACAGATGCCGAATGTTATCCAACCGCGGCGCAACATTAATTATCAAGGCCTCTACTGAGGATGCTTAAACTGTCGAGCAGAAGAGGCTTTTGAAAAACAATCGCACAAAATAAGGTCACTTCAAATGATATGATTGCTTATCAGGACAAAGAGAAGCCGACTAATCACAAATAGGGTAAAGTGACCTCCAAAATATAGTAACAGCACTAAGGAATGAAAATTTTCTGCAGGTAAAGAAGCAGTCTAAATTGCCGTGCATAACAAATATAAACAAGTACTAAATCAAAGATTAAATGTTTTGAAATATTGTATAACAAACACAGACTGCTAAAAGTAAATTTGAAAAATCCCAAAAATGCATGCCTCTAATATGCGTTTTGTAGTAATGCAGTTGGACGTTTAATTTGAGGAAGTATTACCCATTTGCATACCTCAGATTCAGTCCTTTTGGTTCCTTGTTAGAATGATTCAAGTGCGAAAACATTGGGCTACAGCAAAATGCTTAGAGACATGGACATCAGTGATCGGTCCAACAAAGTGTGATGAGCGGTTTTAACCAGTGCCACCGTCCCAGTCCCACCAACAATCCATTCAACACATCTCGCCAACATTGCCAAATTGGTGGAGATGAGTACACTACCCCAATTAAACTAGATTTGACAAATATGTTCCATTCCAGTTCATTCATTTTTCCATACTTCACTATGAAGAGTATCTGTTCAAAATATGCGCGACACATTCAACATGTATGACGATAGAATGGTGAAGGAAGCATCGCAACATAAAAATGGAAGAACGTGGCATTTGCTCATCCATCTTACTGGCCATCTGTTTGCCGCAAATAGGTGCAAGTGCGTGATAACTATCAGGGACGTCTTGCGAGTTGCTATTGGGACCATTAAATAAATTGTGACTGTTCCCAAGGCGACCTAATGGTGAAGTTGAATACCTTGCCTCAATAATGAGATTTGATGGAGTGTGAAGTGCACGTCAAGTTATCAACTCAAGTTGGGCCTACAGTAGGGCATTGAGAGTCTGTCTTGCCAAGCACACAGGTAGCGTTGGGTGTCAGTTGTGAGTGAAGGAAAGCGCTGCGACACCGCTTACCTGTGCGGACACGACTCTAAGCAACTGTTTCAAGTGTCATGTCTCGAGTCATCCACTTTCCCACAGAGACAGCCTTCTCCCACCATTGCACACTGCATCCGTTTCGTCCTAAATGCCATGACAGTAGGTACAATAATCGAATCATGTGTCCCAACGGTATTATTTGTTTCAAGTCGAAGCCCTTAGTGCAACTAATGCGAACAATGTTAATAATGTGCATCGGGGTCGAGAAATCCCTGTCAAGTCAAAATAAAATCGCACCTCACACTTCTTTGCAAATGCACGTTCCGTAATCATATTACTTTCTCCAATGCCAAAAGAATCACCCAGACGTCAAAGTGAGCGTCACCAAATATTACGTGGATGAAACATCTCAAAGTAAATTAGACACCGTCCGACTGAAATCACAATTATTCTCACTTCTTTGCTTACGCGATTTCACTCTCGTGTACCGGTTCAAACTGGCAGACACAGACAGGCCTTGGTGCTGAGCTGCGCTCAATTACCAGTAGAGAAATCCTCCTTTGGGCTTCCTCCTCTTGTGGGTGTGTTGACAAAGCTTTCTGGATAAAATAATGCGATGGTGCATAAGCCGCATTTAGCACGTTGAATGCTAATTCGGCTGCTTAGCCGCCAAATGGCTGCCCGTGTTTCTGGCTGCCCATCTTTCCTACCACCTTCAATTTGTTAACATTTGGGTGTACATGTTTGATTAAAATGCGGTGCAAATCTGTAGGAACTGGCGTTGTTGGAGGGGAACGGTTGATTGGTCAAGATGATGGCCAAGCCTCTCCACCAGAAGTAAATATTTGCCATACGCAAGGCAATAAGGAAATATATGGGGCATTTTGAATGTTTAAACACTGTCAAATTTGCGAACACTCTGACAGGGTGCCGGTTTTACTTGAACGAAGAGTAGTTACAAAAAAAATTCATTTAATAAGACTGCATCCTTAGGCTGTAAGGCACAGTCTTCATTACATTTCGCACTATTCATGCTTATAGCCTCCAGTTCGATTGTACTAACATTTCACATTGAGTTCTTAAAAACGGTGATAGCCGCTTGATGGGACCGCTGAATAACACGCCAAAAGTACAGAAGACCTTCACTTCTCAGACTGCTTATCATAATGAAATTTTATTGAAAGCAAGTATCTGTCACGGATAGCGGAGTCAGTGGCGAGAACACTAGAGCGGCTGTTGAACTAGTACCGACCTTTGATAATTACCCAACAGACAGTTCGTGTATTCAAGTTCAAATAGCCGCATTTGGTGAACTGGAGCGGTTGGGAACAAAAAATAGTTGAACCAGTCTGAACGAGGATAAATGAAGTCTTGTATTTGAAGTGGCTTACATGAAAGTCGGATACCATTTCAGTGCCGAGGGACCAGTGTGCTTCTATTCCTTTGCGGTAATTATCCCTAGGCGTATAAAAGAAGACGATTTCTAACTGTTTCCCAAATTAACACTACTGTGTGTAGCTAAAACCTCATCACCAGGTATTAAGAGGTCAGGCCTGTGCAAAAGTGACATAGGAAAGTCGAGCCAAAATTGCATTCCAGTGTGCATTCATTAATCAACCGAGACTAGGAGACATTAGCATTTAGACAGATCCTGCAGATTCAGTCAAGCTTGACAGATGACAGCATAATGTCTAAACCAATTGTATCCAAAAATGAGGCAAATTTTGAGAGGCAAGGTCGTTTGGTATCTCGGGAACTTGGAGAGCCACAGAAAATAATAGTCCTCTTCCGAATTGATACTGCGTTCCAGACAAGCGCGTGTGTGAGTGTCAGGTTAACCGCAAAAATTTAAGACTCAGATTAGGCTTCGAACAGTTAAAATTTGTCTTATTTATTTACAATTTACCTTAATTAGAGGATGTAGTTCTATTAAAATGTCCATTAAGCATTCGTGGATTCACCGTCGCCCACTTGGACTTTGTTTCTTTTCAGCTGACCTAATCATTACAGAGGACAGTCATTTTAATTGCCATTAACACACTTTCTTGAAACGAAACTCCTCAGTAATTATTTACAATGTAGCAGGGGAGGTAAAGTAAAACTAGCTATTCAGACAATAGGGTATAATAAAAATTGGCCTTCTGACCCTCTAAAGGATACTTCTATCCAACCATATCTGTAAGCCCTATGATTAAAGGAAAATTCTCTTTCCCACCAGAATAATACAGGTGCAGTTTTGCAAATTTGGGTTTGGATTGTTGTTCTCGACCAAGGGCATTACTAAAATGGCTGCTGGTTCATGCCCTCAAAGGAAGTGGTCAGCTCCACCCCAACATCCGACAATGAAGCTGGGCTTGAAAATGTTCGAGCATATGGCCTGCATTCTGCCGTGTGACATTTAGAAATGATCCACACATTGGCATAGTCAACCATACTTGGTCCAATGGACAGCACAAAGTCTCAACTACTGCATGTATGACAAGAGCTTTCTCTATTGTCGCTGTGAATGTACTTCCCCTTGGTCGACCCATTTCGTGTTTTGTCGCAGAAGATAATATTTTAAAGTAGAGGCTGATGAAGTGAATTGTGCCTGCTGTGTAGAGGCAAGCAGTAGATGTTACTCGGATCAGCCAAATGGGTGGTAATTACGGTGGCAATGTGTGGGTGAGAAAAGCAAAAGTGGACGTATTAATGGAGGCAAAAGGTGAATTTTCTTGTGAGGGCGTGGGAAGGCTTAACACACAAATTAATTCTTTTTATCAACCTACGCAGTATTGGAGGCATCCTCTGGCCGGGTACATGTTAAATTATCCCAACAAAAAATTGCCTTCTCTATTGGTATCGCTAGAGGGACTATAATAAGTCATGGATGAAGGAAGCAGAATTGCATTCCAGTTGAATTATAAATAGGCGATTCCGTTTTAACAGTGTAAACTCAATTTAATCTCATGTTTGTCACTCCCTAGGGTGTTGGCCAGCTGTTTCACCCATGTGTAGTGACCCGGGTTTTTATTGAGGTCGAGGTCACAAATACGTGACGTTCTCTCTAGCCGCTCATGATGACCAGTGGCTCCAAGTTGTGCAGCAAATAGATTGGTGGAGAGTTAGAGAGAAGAAGGGATGAGCCTGAGAATATTTATTTTTCTCAAATCTCTTGTCGTAATGGAATTAATTGAAGCATTAATGACTGTTGGTGGCACATTGGAACAATAAAATATTTGTGTTGTGATGCGATTCTAGTAGCAAAGGTGTTAATTATGCATTCATTTGTCACTACGGTTGACTCCAAATGCTGCTAAAATAGCACTTGAGAGGCTTACTTGACCTATACCAAACATCAAAAAACAATGTTGAATACAGGTCTGACCTCCAATTACCGCACCGTCCTGTCTGCCTGGGCCGATATGGATTCAAAAATAAGGTTGGGTAAAGGGTTTACTATACAAAAGAAGGAAAAGATTCCTAAATAACCTTTGAAACTGACTCACTACCCCTTTAAACTACACACAAAATGTTCAAACTGGAGCAACACCCTGGGAAAAGATGGGACTAATCATAGAGTGAATCTCCCAGATTCGTATGCACCAAAAAGCGGTGGGTCATAATAAGGTGATCCCGTGTAGGCTCTGAGCTCATGTAACATCGCTATTGAAACCCCCATTGCTTATGGCTGTGATGCTAAAATGACTGACTGTACGATGCAACTCCTCTCAAGTGCTACTGAATGAGCTCTCTTGACATACATCTACTGTTAATGCCAACTACCCTTCATTCACCCAGCAAATTTTACCCAGCTTGGAAATATTTGAAAGGTGCTTGTTTTGCGTAAAACAGGAACTTATTTTCATTAAAACATGGATTCACTTTGACAGGCAAACAAACTTGAGCAAGTCCACAGTCTACTTATCTCCACAGCTAAAATCATTTGCACTATATACTCTTTAAAAGAAATCAGGAATGGAATTCTGAAAGGTGACCATTTTTTGTTGTAACTGCCACGTTCATGCAAGCTTTACAGCCCATTATTCTATCCATCTTTTGCCCCATTTCTATGGGTTGGACCTTTTTGTTAAAGTGATTTAAGAAATGTGCGTGCTGTGCGCCAGGGCAAGCCGCAATTGTCACTTCGAACTGCAGAGTAAACATTAATGACAGTGGTAAAGTACATGTGAAAAGCAGACGCGGGCTTTCAAATTGAGATAGTGGGCAGAAATTTTCTTGCTAGGCCGAGTATGAGTTTATCACTTAGACCACGTTTATTTATCCAACCTGTGAAGATTTATGGGCATTCACCAGCCGAGGTGCATGTGAAATTGACCGAATGAAAAATCGCCTTCTATATTAGTACCGCAGAAGGAAAATCAACCGCCTTACTTTCCATGTGGCTCCAACAGACACCAATTGTGCTCGCCAATTCAAGTTTAGCCTACTAACTGACGTGCTGGTTCAGGGAAGGAGGAAGTCGAGAGGGCACTGAAAGCTAACGCGTCATTGAAGTGCTAAGAGATTTCTCCAAATCCTCAGTGCTTTAAATAATTCATGACCATGTAAATAGTTTCGGGATAAGGAAAAATTTCATCCTTTCAAAAAGTATGGCTCTATTCGAAATAGGTCTTGATGCTAACAGCAAGCAGCATCCAGTTACACCTGAAAGCTATGGTCTCATTTCTGAAACATACTGGAAAAGTGTGAGGACTCGCCTCATCAAGGATAGGGGCAAAAGCACTCTCTATGTCAACTTCATTTGTAAAAGGTAGAATTTAGGGAAGATTGTGCAGATTTTACTGCCTGAAATAACTTTTTCCCTGTTTATATAGACTAACTGAAAAGTGCTACCACTGCAACTTTTGATGTTTGGCTTGTGAATAAATTTTTCTTGCCATATTAAAAACAGCTTAATTCGGTACCGCTAAGTACCTTCTCTATCTTGACCTCGTCATTGGGCCTCTCATTTCACCTGGCTGGACTAACAAGGCCGGCTATCTTCCCACTTCATACCGACGCCATCTTCTTTAGTAGTATGGTGCTAAATCATGGTCTTTCCGTTCAACCATAAAGTTGGAAAAATCAGCCCCTCTTATAAGGATTTAAATGTACCACCTTCTTGTGCAATAGAATGAGCACCTTCTCATTCCTCTATCTTAGTCTATGCTATCGTCGAATGACCCGATACATTCAAATCCACCCAACCACTCTTAATAATATCGCGAATAAAGTGGTATCCCTAGTTGATTTACCTTTTTTTATTGTCTTTGGTGCAGCTCTGTGCCAACAAAGTTAGCCCAATCAGAGGAGCAAGTAGGAATTGCAAACCTGCAAGGTAAACGCCATTTAAATGCTAGTTTGTGTTAGGCGAGGTCCCTCTCTGCTTTTAAGCCCATATCGAGGTTTTATGGCGAACTATTTGTCTGAAATCTCTTATCAACTATATTAACCTAACTGCAGTTACCTTGCAAGTTACACTCATGCCATAAGGGAATACGGGATTCGTGAGCTTCAATTTTAAGTGACATTATAATGAAGCATGACACTGCCAAGTTTGACAATCTTAAAATGCTTTTACAAGTGGGATGAGAACACTTTTCTTGCCAAGATAGAAAGGGATGTCGAGGGGCATTCGCTTGCGCACATTTTCCCTTCTCCGCTCAAAGGTTGGAGACAATGGACAGAACAATTGAAAGGGGCTCAGCTTTGATTACTACTGCATTGGAGGTCACACTATGAGGCTATCCTGTGGAAATGACTTGCTCAGAATCAACAAGTTTAATTACCTTAAATTCCCCTTTCTGAGGTCAGAAGAAAGCGTTGTCTTGACTCAACTGGAAAATGCAAAGATTCATAGATCAACTGATGAAATCCAATTGCCATGGCAGGCTAGCCCATTTAGAAGGGCGGGAATTTTGACTGAGATAAATGGTCTATAATGGTGGAAGAAGGCACCATGGTAGGTTAAATAAATTTGCGTGTTTCATCGTGGAAGTCATTTGTGAGTTTGGAACTAAGCAATGAATGTAGTCCCCTTCCCACCCACTACTTAAATGCTCCTTGCTAAAGCACAATTACCAGACATGGGGAATTTGTGACAATATATTAATAGCGTTGATGACGAAAAAATATCACACAGCTAGAAATGTTAGATATTTGGTTAAAATACCGACTGACTAACCTACTAACCTATTCTTGTGCCCTTTTATAAATACCAAACTGGATCTGAACTTGCAAGTGAGACTCTGCTTTTGGAAACTGAAAAATGCACCATTCCTTTCTGCAGTGAGGAGACACTTGGGTATCTGATTAAAGGAAATCCTTTTTAAGCCTACGGTAACAAATTTCGACCTAAAACCAAAACCGTGGATTGGCTTCGGGTCTTTAGGAACAGTTTTTTATTCAGTCCCCCTCTGTAGCCTCCGCAAGAAGGACCTAGAACACTAGAGTCAATTCTTTGAAACCAAACCAATTTTCTTCAGTTCCACAAAACTCAGCTATGCTTACACTTGTCTTCTGTACTAGATTTTAATGTCACCTAACAATTGTCCCATCGTGGAAAGTATGCAAGGAGCTCTAGCATATGTTTTGTTTTAACAAACATCTTCACCGAAAATTTTCTCACCATTGTTGTAGGTTTGGGGGACATTTTCGGGACAAGGAATAGGATGACAAGTGCATGCGAGTTCGGGAGAATTGAGTAGTAAAGGACAAATTAATTTTGGAGGATTCAAGTCCTACTTGCTTTTTGAGTTTCATCGAGATTGGCCAGGACAGTAAGTTGTCTGATGGCACAGAGCTCTTGCGACCACATTGTTTATTTCCAGACCTCGTCTTCAGACCCCTAATACTTTGTTTTTAATCAGAAGAAATCATAGTGGATTGATGGCAAAACCTTGCTTGAAGAGCTCGAGTCACACCCCTTCGACCTCAATATTAATTATTTATTTTATTGGACTCTACAATGGTACGTTTGAACTACCGGTTGTGTCATTGAGGGACTTTTGTGTCCGGGAGAAACGACTTGTACATTACCCAAGAAGCTGAGCCAACCGTTGTGTGCAGTTGCAATGTCGGAGCGAGGAGTTACTACAATCGAGGAGCACAATTTTGTTTTGCGTGTTTCTGTTTTAGACGACCTTCCCCTTCTGCGCAGTTGACAGGTGATTTTTCCCACCGCGTATCTAGTATGTCTCCTCCCCCTTAGGAAGGTTGAAATTATGATGAGGGGAAAAATGTCACCGTAGCCTGACTCAAACCCACCTTCCATCCTCATTTATGCTTGTGATAACCGTAGTTTTTTTTAATTTTACCCATTTCTGTGACTTTTTACTCAAGAACTTGCAGTTTGCTTACAAACAACTTCCGTCTTAGTGCAATTGCTCTAATATAGCTCCCCCAGTCATCCATGAAGGTATACGATAATGTAATGCTGGGTTGGAACGTGCACTGCCAAAACAGTGAATGTCTTGTGAGCTGCTGGCATAGCCCGAAGGTCAGACCACCTACCCTTGGCCCCAATAGTTTCTTGCCAAAACCAAGGGTTAAACAAACAACCAAAAGATTGCACTGAGTTACACGCATAAAAGTTTTCAAATCCTGCCACTAGTGACATTCAGTAACCATACCGAAAGCAGCAAATTGTCCATTTGTCCCTTTTTAGTTTAAAAAATAAATATTCTGATAAGCTTACAAAAAAATTTATGTGGATATTCAGTTTGAACATTGTTGCAGGATCTAGCATTCGATAGAGCAATTCGGAATAGAAAAACAGAGGAGAACCACAGTCTCAGCCATTTAAAGTCCTGTCTTCAAAGTGGCTATATGTTACCTACAAACGATACCAATGTAGGTTACCAGAATCTCTTTTTGTACAAAGGCATTATTTGCATCGCAAAGCTGTTTACATTTTTATGCTCAATAATTCACCCGTCTGCCAAATTAATCGCTGTCAAACAGGTTCTACAGCATGAAGATATATGCTAACAAACAGGTGATGTTCTAAGCCACCTACTCAAGGTATGGTTTGGTAGAACCATTTTTACCCGCTACTTTGCTGCTGTTCAACATCATGTAGTTTTTGGGACACGAGATGCCATTTAGTAGTGCAGGTCACCACTGCGATTCACTTGACATTTGTGGCTGCTAAAAGGCATTCTAACTACTAAAGTCGGGAAAGGAATTTGTTGCCAGTAAAAAAGTAATTACTGGCCAAATAAGGAGAAAATGGTAATAAGTTTGAAAGAAATGACTAGAGAGGAATAGCAGCCTCGACATGAATAAAAACACCACTGCTGTCCACACTTGTTATTGTGATGCAGTTTTCAAATCCATCGTTAGATTGACGGTATTAATTCTCAACTTAATGCTAGTATACATGTACCACTCAATGAGAAGCCTGAATGGTTAACAAAATCTTTGCATTCACAATCTCGTGGAAGCATAAGATTGAGCCAGGTCCCTTCATAGGAGGAGACCAAATGTCAAATTGTGACGTTTTCATAGCTGAAGATGAGTGTATCCAAAATCGTACCCTTTTTCAGTGTTTCTCCGAGCCATCAATACCTATTAATCAACGTAATTTACACCATTTCGAATGTTTTGATCGAAAGGTCAATCTTCGGGTTTCATCAAGTAACGCAACTAGGGCAGAAATGGATTCTTCATAATGCAAATCACCTTGTTTCCTTCCTGATAAGGTAATTATCTCAGTCCTAAAATACGGCAAAATGAATGGAAAGGGAAGTTAAGGTGGTGGTATTTTTAGATAAAACTTGATATTAGACTTCCTGTGAAATCACTACAAAACCTCTTGAAATAACAGTCGAATGCTATCGCAAAGAGGTACAGCGTTAATGATCGAAGACTCCCCTGAGGTTGTATTAACTATGGAGCAGGTGTGAAGGAGAGTTTTTTAGTAAATTTTCATAAATTAAGAACGCTCAAATGCGGGGTTTGTGTAAGAGGACAAAGCGAAGCCGACCGATTGCCCATTTGTCTGCTTGCCTATCTGGGATACCACGTTGTGTCTAATGCACTTTTTCTATCAAGCGTGAAGATCACTTTAACGACTAATGGAAAGTGACATTTAAGCCCGCCCCTCTTCCACCTGTCTACTTATAGCTGAGTTTTAATTCATTATCCATACTATGGGTAAGTGGGTTTTGTTAACATCTCAATTTTTGATTCGTCCACATAAAACGCGCATTAACAGCAATGGAAAGGAAGTCGATGTCGATATAAGAAACAAAAATAGGTAACAGCGGATTTTTGAAAGCCAAATAGTTACCCTGGACACTAGACAAATTAGCCAAAAATATAGCAATCAGAAATTTGTAAATTTTGACTATTCATTCAAAAAGGTATTAGAAATGTCGGCTGGTAAGTTGTGACTCAAGAGACAAGCATTTTGGAAGTAATTACCTCAAATTTACCAACACTGGTGTTCACATGTTCAGTCAAAATAAGCAGCAAAACTTGTGTGAGTTAGCGTTATGGAAGCGCATTG
>NW_020170577.1:53805-69358 GCF_000524195.1 Echinococcus granulosus | reverse complement strand
CTGCTCCGACCTTTGGTAACGACCCCAGAGCAAAATAGTGCATTCATATTCAAGTAGCTATGTGTTGTAAGCTGGTTTTGGTTGGGAACACAAAATAGTTGGACTATTCTGAAGGAGGATGAATGGAGCCATGTTTTTGAAGAGGCTTATGTGGAAATCAGTAGTTGGCCATGTGTTACGACAGTAAAATCTGGTTGCTATTTCCGTCACCACGGGTCTTTGCATTTATTTTTCCTTGCAGTATTTGTCTCTAAGGCGTATAGAAGTTGTTAAGGCCTTAGCTCTCTAATAGATAGCACCGTGCAAAGCTGGAGCCTCATCACTAGGTGTTAAGAGTCCAGGCATGTGAAGTCAATTCATGAAAACCCCCTCACATGGATATTGTGCATGTAGAATTAAATACTGCAGTGGGAAAAGCCAACATGTAAGTCCTCTAATACGCACGAATTCTTCCTCTTGCAAATTGATTTAGAGCTAAAAATTGCCTTCTAGCGTGAATCCATTAATTAAGCCAGGCTACATGGCAATAGTTCAGACAGTCTGCAAATTCGGCTAACAATTACTTATGTCACCAAGATGTTAGGTTATCTATTCCAAAATTTGAGACATCATGAGATGCAAGCCTTTTTGGTATTTCTGGCACTAAGAGAGCCTCAATACATTGTAACTTTCTCACATATGTCAGTGTCAAGTGAAATGACCCATTGCTAGCCGAACCATTGCTCATTACCAGTCAAAAGTCGACCTCCCTGTAACGCCGTGTTGGGGCTTATCGACTGCTTCCTATATGTGACAGTGAAAAACGATCCACAAAAACGCATAGTCAGGCATACTTTGGCCAGAGCGTTATATAATTTCTTAACTGCTGCATGCACAAGATGAGCCTTCTCTGCCATCACTGTGATTGTATTTCCCTTTTGTCGCCCTTTCTCGGGTTTCGTCATCGAAAATAATGTTTTAAATTAGGAGGCTGGTAAAAAAACTCCTCACATGGATTGAAAACAGAAACCAGAAAAGCAAAAGTGTAAAGCCTTTGATACGTTCTACTCCTGTTTGATGCGAAATGAATTAAAGTCAGAGATCGGCCAAGGTTAACGCTGCTTTTTAGTGTGTATTCATTAGTTAACCGAGACTAGGAGACATTAGCTCAAACCGGTTCTGCAATTTCATTCAACAATGGTTGATGTCAGCATGACCCCTGGCCAATTAATTTAGTCCAAAAATTGAGACACCTATTAAGGGACAAACTTGTCTGGAATCTTGGCGGTTAAGAAGGCTTAAATAAATAATAACTTTCCTCCGAATTAATGCAGAATTGCAGACAAATGTATGTCAGTGTAAAGAGATCGTATCCCTTGTCAGCCAGCCTGAAAGTCAAACTAATGAGAATTGTTAATGAAGGTGGTGGTCGCTCTGTGACCTCAGCAGTTCCTAACTCAAGCTATATTTACAAGGCCAATTTAGATTTTTCTGAACCATTTAAATCTAACCTCATCTGGAATAATGGTACTGCTTCAAAGCCCACTGAACAGTTGTGAAACCACGGCTACTCACCCGGCATTTGTTTTACTACAGGTATCCACTTCAATCATTTGGACAATCACTTTTATTTTCAGACATTCTCTTCAAAAGCTAAACCCTCTAGGTTCATTTTTTATCTAACAGGGGAATCAAAATAAAAACCAGTCGTCAGACAAAAGGGGATAATAAAAGCTGACGCTTACAACTTAAAAAAAGAAACTTCGAATTCGAACATATTTATAGGCATTGTGGTGAAAGAAATTTGTTATTTTTCACCAAAATAATACAGATATCTCTGTGTTAACTTTGGTTTGTGTTAGCACACTTGATTAAGAGCATTGTCGAATTGGTTACAGGTCTATCGCCTTAAAAGAGGTGTTTAGCTTCGCCCCAGAGTACCACCTGAAAGCGCAGAGGGCTCTGTGATGGTGAGGAGGCCTGGGTTCGCCCATGTCCGGACATAGCGACTGTATCCTGGCGTGCGAAATCTAAGAAGAATACGAACATGTGCACGTTCAAACATACTTTGGCCAGTGGATGGCATAATTTCTTAACTACTGCATGCATAAATGATCTTTCTATCGCATCACTATGAATGGATTAAATTAGGAGGCTGGTGATGTGTTTCTAGAATTGTGCCTGCTGTGTGACGAGGCAAGCTGTAATTGTCACTCGGGGCGGCTAAATATGTGGCCAGTGCGATGGCGAGGTGGACGTGGGAAGAGCAGACGTGGGCGTTTAGTAGGGAGGCAAATAAGTGGGTCTTTTGCAAGTGCTCGGAGAAGCTTATTGCCCAGACCACATTTAGCCACCTAACTAGTGAAGCATTACGAACATTTTCCAGCCAAGGTGCGTGTCACACCATTCCCATAAAATACTTGTCTTTTATCATGATATTACAGGAGGAACTATAACAAGTCATGACTCAAGGAGATGCGACTGCATTCCCGTTTAATTTGTAACAAATTGTTCCATTTCGATAGTAGAAATTTACTTTAATTTCGTGTTTGTCACTCTTTTAGGGGATAACTAGCGGAGTCACTCATATGTGACTTTCCAATTTTACTAGCTGAGGTCAACGTCACAAATGCGTGACGCACTTTCCAGCCACTCACGATAAACGGTTGTCCCAGCTTATACCGCAAATCGATTGGTTAAGAGTAAAAAGGGAAATGGATGTATCTAATGTCACTAGCCTGGGGATAATTACATCTCCCAATCCTCCTATCCCAATGGAATAGACTAAAGGATTAATGACTGTTAGCGGCATAGTGGAACAACAAAGTATATGCATTGAGGTGAGGCCCTAGTAGCAAAGGCGTTAATTATGCATTTATTTATCACTACGGCAGACTCTAAATTCTACTGAAACATCATTTGAGCAGCCTCCTTGAACCACAGTAAACCACCAATGACGAATTCAAATACTGGTTTGACATTGGCCATAATATTTTAACCATCATAAAGGTGTACGATTGTGAAAATCTATTTTGTTATTTGGGCTACATCTTTCAAAAAGTTAAAATTTGATCAAGATAATGATTTGTCTTAAAATTCTAACAGCAAGCTGTCGAATCCGGTTGCCTTGCTGATTAGGCTTCTGCTCAATATTTCTTTTATTTAAATACTGTTGCTCCTTCTTAAGCTTTGGAGTGGCGCTGGAGTGAACAAGGCTACTTTTTCTTCGATAAATTTTATTGCCTTTAAAAATTGCTTCCATATTTTTTTTAAAAGTTTTGTAGTTAGACTTAGCAACCAGCTAATAAAGTGTTGGGCGGCGAAATTTGCCCTTATAGCTAGGAGATACTGAACTGGGTTTGCCAAGCCCAGTTCCTCAGTAGGCAACCCAAATTCCCGTCAATGAAAGGGCAAGTTGTAGTACCTCGAGGCTTACCTGAAGATGTAAGATGACTCAGTCCTTGGGCAGATTATATCTTGTTAACCCAAAGAAGGGTTTGGGAGCTAAAGCCATGACGTGGAGGCCAAGTGACCCAGCAGAGGTAAAATAGCAGTGTTCCTGGTTGGCCCTGAACCAGAATTGGGAGTTTAGGAAACAGTTAACGGATTACAAGGTCTGAAGTGAAGAAATTGAAGGGTGAGTGATCAACAGGGGAAGAGCTGTTAATCAACATTATGAAGAATAAAATAACACCCAGCTCTAAGTAGTCGGGTGGACAAGTCGACTTAAGTTGCCACTATCTATGAGTCATTCAAGTGCTCTTCACCCTAAACCGTGCATGCATTAGGGGCAAGGCGATATTACAGTGAGTCCGGATGCCTTGCATTTGGAGAGTTGGGCAGGCTGGTGGACGGGTAGGAGGCAGGTGATCGTTTTTTGCTAACACACCCGCAAGAGGAAGAGCCTTGGAGGAAGATGCCTCCACTGCTAAGCGGATATCATTCACCATTAAGTTTAGACTGTCTCCCTTGTCCGAAGCCCAAGAGTGAATTATCGTTGGTAAGGTAGTGCTAATCGTTGTGACTTCTGGCAGATGATGGCAAATTTTACGTAAGATGTTATGTTTATGTTGGTTTTGCAGTGAATCCTTTGGCTCTGGTGAAAGAATTTCAACCAAGGAGAATTCACTTGCCTTGGAGTTGCGGATGCCTACTAGTTGTGCTTCCATCCTGAGTTGATGCTGCTGCCTCTACTTCTATTCGCATCGGTCGCATTCTCCCTCATTATTGGCACCTAGTGCTTTGGGGTAAGGTAAATTCCACCATTAGCACGCAAATAAGGGGCAGGGTCTATTTAATATTACTGACTGACATGGGAATTTGTTGGCCAATGCAATGGTCGGAAATTAGACCGTTTTCCGTCAACCGTTTCGTTTAGAGTCGAAATATTTCTGGAGGACAGTGTGTCCAGAGGTAAATGACTACTAAGTTTAGTGGTGGAATTGATGAAGCGAGAGAGTTGCAATGGTGGGCAAGTCGGTGACTCGAATCATGGCATTTGTCACTTGGTACTTCGGTGCCGTCTACGGCGGTGTATCAGTCACAACTGATGCCCACCGCCACCTGTGTGCGTAGCCGAGCAGATTTTCAATGCTTTACTATAGAGCCAAACTAAAAAGCTAACCTAATGCGTATCTCTCACTCTAACGAATCTCACCTTTGGGTGGAGCATTCTACTTCACCACTAGGTACCCATGCAGACAGTCACGGTTTGTTTAATGTTGCCAACTGCGCCTCATTAGGCGTTACTAATGATCATCTTGCCCACGCAAATCTTTGAAATGTACTGATTGATTAAATAGGCAGGTAGGAAGATTAAAAGTCTTTGCATTTTGTGTTGTGCTATTGCCTTCGCCACGCAACCGTCATTCGTGTTGATAATGTCACACAGAAGAATCACCCAGAAGCATAAGTGGAAAAAAGGGAAACGGGGTGGAATGAAATGGAGTGGGTTGGATTAGACTGAACTTGATTGGAATAGGCCTAGGATCTTCTCTGTTTGAGGAAATTTGCACTTCTTCAGTTTAAGTGATGCAGGTGAAGTAAATGGTCACTTCATGGCCTATTCTGCAAATGCACGCACCTCCTCTCGTATTTTCTACGATATTCGCAATGTTAGTGAGGTAGTGAGTGGTTTGTTGATGTGGTATTTGGGTAATGGGAATGGTTAGGACCAATTTTCACAGTTTGGTTAACCGATAGTATGTGGCAAAAGTGGTGACGATGTCTCTAAAAACCCAGTGTTCTCAATGGTTGTGATCCAGTCCAGTGAACAACCAACCGGAAATACTAATTTCCTTCTTTACTAAAGTCTGGAAATTTAAGAGTGAAGTAACTTTATACACACGGCATCTATGCCACACTTTTGTTCTTTTTGATACGAACGAATCAATGTTCCGTCTATTCGTCTTGACTTGGGACACTTTTAAGAACAAGAACAATGCAGATAGGCCCCATTCTAACCAAAGTGTGTTGAATTTGGGCCTAAAACACGCCATAAAAACCTGTGTTGGAGCCACCTCAACGCTCTGGGGTCGGTGAAAGTAGCTACGCACTTCTAAGGTCAAGTGTAGCATGTCAAATGCATCATCTGTCACATATCTGCAGATCTGGCTGGCTAATCAGTCAGCTTGTTTGTCACAACAGACTCCGCGATGTCTACTTCCCAGTAGTTGCTGCGCTATTCACATCTAGTTGTGATCTATGGCCATTTGGAGAGTTTATTATTGTCCCCTTAATTTTACTCCCTTAGCTTATGGTAAACAATTTCGGATTTCCAGTAGTTGCTATGTTAGAAGGGGCCAACGGAGATATATACTGACATCATCCATCTGCACTGATCTAATCGAGATAAAGCGAAAAAATTTAAAAACCTGCCATGGTTCCTAAACCCACCACCTGCTCTAGTGGGTTGAACTTTGGACAAGTTTTCCCATTTCCAACTTCCGTCCATCTACATATCATTGCATGGCATGACTACCCAACTTCAGCTGTAGATCTAGAAATCGCTCTGTATTTTTCCGTCGAATCACAAATGACTTTCTTCCAATCTGCAAAAGAAATGTAAAACAATTCAGCTAGTTGATTCAAAATAAGTCATTTCCTCTGGACAGCCACATGGTATGGTCTCCACTGCAGAAGCAATCAAACCTGAAATCCGTTGAATTGGTTATTACATTGCCTCTAAATTTGAGGTTGACCGTAAATATATGCGTAAAGGGATGCACATTGATAGGTCTCTTCCCCGTGGCAAGGCAAATGCTCTCATTTTACTTAGAATGACATTTTAAATTGTAAAAATTCATGCAGAAAGCACAGTTTTTCCATACTTTTGACCCTTTAAAAGTCTGCATTGAAAGCTTTTGTAAAAGGAAGTTAAATGAACATCAGAATGAATACTGAGGTCAGCATAAACAGCGGCCTATTTGCATAGGTTGTGCCAAGTGGAAGGTTTATATCATTATTTGAGAGAGTTTTTACTACACCTCGGTACCGAGTTGGTTCCAAAAGTGTCACTGGTTTCTACTTTCCTGAAATGAATCGATACTAAAAAGAAGACCTTATTATCGCGTATATGGGAAGTTAAACCTTTCACTGAGTACTAAACAATCTGTGCAGTCTTTTAGTGCTCTCGTGCTTTTTAAATACAAAGACGGCTGCCTTGAGGAGTAAAAAAGCAGGGCTTCTTATGTCCGTGGGGTAAATGAACATCCAAAGTATCACATGGCTCTCCTCTTTTGTTGAGCGTCAACCTAGGCGTTCCCCCTGGTCCTCATCCCGAGTAGGTCATCACAACGTGTTCGAAGCTGTGGATACAATATTCACGACTCAACCGCTCTAGTCGTCGAATTCGAGTGCAGCTGAGACGATACTTGATCGCACAATTTCAAATCGCTCTTAGTTATTCCAAAGGATCTTGAGTTTCGTCTTGTTTAAGAACTGCATAGGAAGAAGAGGAAATGTAATGGCCATCTCATATGGCCATCGTGACTCTCTAGAACACTGGTCTAAAACCAGAGTCGTTTAATATGGGTCGTGCCGAATATAGTGTGGAGAGAATGACATTTCGAGTCTCTTCCTTCTTGCCACTTTGCTCCCACCTCGGCTCTACCCAGACATAACTGTCTGGATCCCACCCAGCTAGTAGAGTGGTAGAGAAGGTACCGCGTATTCAAGCAATTGACATCTTCATACAGGTACCGCAAACAGCTCTGTAACATACATCCCAGACGGTTTCCTTCAAATGTCACTTTAGTTGTTAAAAACATTTCCACTGCCATTTTCAACCCCTTTGTTGGCGCTGGCCGTGAATTTTTCCATCAGCAGCATATGCCTCTTTCCGGTCATGTTAAAGCTTTATTATTCGGGAATAGAAATCGGAATCGGTGTCCTTCTGATTGGGATTCGCTTTCCGCTTTCCGCGCCTTCCAATGCTGCCATGCCTTGAGTACCCATGACAATACGAAATAGCTCAACGAGCAACTATGGTAATAGACCCTTTATTTTTAAAATCATTTACACTTGACTTGGGAATAATTAGTTAAAATCGGTTTCTTTTAAAGGCATAATTTGCATGTTTTATCATAACTAAAGTGGAAAGAAGTCAAAATACTAGGGTAGGGTAGCCCAGCAAAACTACAGAAGCGGAGACTCAAGGTTCCGCAATTCTCAAATAAAGAATTAAGCCAAGTATCGAGGCATTATATAAAATGCAATAAATAATCGGTTGTATGCCCATTTAATAGGCTTATAAATGTTTGACTATAACTTAGTTCCTAGCCACGCTTTTGAAACATGCAATACTATGAGGTGGAATATTTACCTAGGAAAAACCAAAATTCAAGCTCAAAACTTATCTATTTTTTACCCCATTTTGAGGATGAGAGAGATACTGATGCGTCCTCACAAATCCAGTATTTAGGATTCATTTAGGTTAAACAGAGGTTTGTTTTTATAACTTCAGCATTCAAATTAAATGGCATTATAATTTTTCGCTGCTTTTAGAGGAATTTAGCGCGGAACATTTGCCCCGATGCTGCCATAAATGACGTTGAGACATAGAGTGGCGTCTGGTCTGAATAAGAACAAAAACAATTGTTGGTATGATACAGGACTGAACGTGCATTTAAGCTGATGATCTATTTTGGAGAAAAAAAAATTCTTTTTCACTTCTTCCATATTCATTAGAGATGTGGTATTTTGCTTGGGTGTTTAACACTTCGTTTCGGTTTGACGGGCACTTAAGGCTCGACCACGATACTTTCGCTAAGGGGGAAGGCCCTTCGGGCCATGCCTGTTGCACCCAGCCCTTCCATACATGGGCGATACATCTTGTGCTCTATTATCATGTCTTCTGTTGTTTTCAGAAACACTCCAGGAGCTGCATCAGTGGAAGTGAAGATCAAAATTGATACCAAAGGACAACCACCCTGGCTTCTACTGCTGGGTGATAGAACGCAAAGTAATGGAGGAAGGCCATTTACAGCAGATGGGAGAACCTGTGGCAGCGCCTAACAGAAGAGTTGAAAGTAGTGTCTGCCTTCGGCAACTACCCAAGTTTTGTATTCTGCATGAATGATATTAACAATTGAAGTGATACTAACCGTGAACCATGTAAAATAGTTGGTTATGTGGTGTCTGCGGTGCTTATAGGACGATGTCAATCAAGCGAACAGGTGATACTTCATCCACCTCTTCGCTACCTAAATAGTATCTAAATGGACATGGCTGAGCACGAAAACTCTTCCTGATGAAGCTATTTTGGACTTTGTCTTTGATTGAATGTTTCCGCATTAAGGATAGCGTTCTTGCGGTCAGCAATGGACATACGAGATAGATAGTACATTCCCCCTTTCCCCAATACAATTAACGAACAGGACACAACTCCAGCTCCACTGGAGTTGACAGAAGTGATTAGCAACGATGCGGTCAGATATCGCCTTAGTTTCACGCTAATTCGATGCATGATGCCGCTGGACCATGGGGGTTTTCCTTACTGGACGACACGGAAAGTTGACTAAGGGAAGCTCTCCCGATGACACTCAGAAGATGATGGGCTCTCTGTTATACTGTGTTTACTTGTTTGTCTCTGCATTTCGTTGCGCGAACACCTAATTCTCCGCCGATTGTAAGTTTGCTCGGTTGGCTGGGTCTTGGTGCCATGTCATTAGCCCCACTCCTTCTGCATGTCGGCAATACATTTTCTGATCCCGTAATATCACTTCTTCTGCCTTCAGGTAAGATTCAGGGTGCTACAAGGGACTCATTGATATGTCCGCACAAGTACTTATTACGGATAATTTTCCTTCTTCATTTGAAAGGCTATTTTGACCTTAATAAACAAAATTTTAACCAGGAAGTGAAACCAGTACTCGCAGTCAGACCTTCCTTTTTGTTTCTTCCTCCTCCTCTTGTGAACTTCTTCACACTTGGTGGCATCAAGCTTAATTGTGATGTCACATTAATTTGAAGCTTGACATTTCCGTCTATTCTATACAGTATAGAGGTGTAAGCAAATTGCAGGTCAACTTTCGTAAAGTTCGACTAATAGGTGTGCTGTAAAGCGAAGGTGGACTCTGCGTAACTCTAACTAGCATTTAAAGGGAGTCGATCCCTTAGGTATGCAATTACTACTTGTTGTTTTTGCTAGTACAGAGTCACTTCAAAAGCTACACCAGCCAGAGGTACCACTTTGTTTCAGTTAACTTAAGAAGTATTTGGGTAGGTCTAAATGTTTTAAACCATTCAAAGAGTGTAAATTCTTCCCTTTTTTAGGAAATTTAGCAGATATGATTATATTTTTCAGGTAAAATGAATAATTTTGGCTGTCATTGTTAAGACAATGTTTCATACTACTTAATTTACTGGTACCTTTCGATGGATATTATTTTAGGGTTATGTCAAAACTACTCGTTCGGCCATAAAATTTGCCCAAGGCTTGAGTACTTAGAGAAAATTTGCTTGGCATTTCTATAAACCATTTGCTTCAGCTGTTATCTCGACTTCCTCCTTCACTTCAATTAGTAAGCTGGACTTGAAAGGACAAACTCATTTACTGTGAATTAGAATCAAGAAGGAAAGATGGCATAGCTGACTGCCCTCCAAAACGAAAACTGATGATGAACTTTTTAAATGTTTTGCCACAGCGTGAATATGAGAAAACTATTGTAGCTATCACCTTTCAAGGTAAATGGAACACTAAACACTTCCCATTTCCCTGCTATGTAAATAATGCTGACGTAAATATGCAAAGGTTGCATTGTATTGGTTCCATATTTTTTCAACTTTGTCTATATAATAACCAAAATTTATGAACCAAATAAAAGGAGGCAATAATAAAGTCAACAGACTGTACCTATAAAGCACTACGGGTGAGTCTTTAGCTTTATGGTTTAGTTTCGTGGACTCTGAAGGCTCCACCTTTTACTTCCTCTTGGTAGCATTGCCTCTGAGTCATGCTAGCAGCCCCAGCTGTACGCCGCGGCGGCATTTCGTTTCCTGTCTTACTAATATGGCTTCTTTTAAATTCAGGGAAACTTTGGGACCCCATGTTGTAGGCAGCAAATAGCGAACCCACTCCTAACGGACACCCAGAATTTCAGTAATTTTTTATCGGAAGTCTCAGCTCTAGTCACTCCAATACGGGAGTTAATGGGATATTCTAAGCACTTCAAAACTACGTAGAAAACCATTGGCACTTTGTGGGGGAAACCTGACAAAGAATCGTAGTCGAAACTATTTTGCATAGGATATCATCCTCCCACCTGACCCGACCCACGCAAATAGGTCATTAATTATGCTGACATAGACGTTCATTTCAGTTTTAGTTTGATTTTCTTTTCACAAAGGCTGTTAAAAGAAAACATCACAGGAGGGCTGCTTTCTCTATGTGCTTTTTCTTAACTACTCGAAATGCCATTCCAAGTGAGATGAGGACATTTTTCCTTGCCAAGAGAAAGCGGCGAGTCTAGTGGCATTCTTTTAGGCACAAATGCACAGCCGCCGTCAACTTTGGATGCAATGAAATGAACAATTCAAAAGGCCTCATGTTCAATCACTCTTAACTTGTGGCCACATATTGCGCCTGACCACAAGAAATGACATCTTCAATCAAAAGTTTAATTGCTCTAGCTTTCCTATGTGGGTTCAGAGAAGGAATTTTGTGACACCACTAAAAAATCCTAATCGACAACCAGGTCTACAGCTGAAGTTAGGTTGCTATGTCCCATTAGGATATGTGGACGGAGGGACATTAGAACTGAGAAATAGGGGTCCCAAAAGGCAAGCCTTGAAAGCAGGCTGGGGAAGTAGACACTAAGGTAGGCTAGATAAAATTCTACCTTTTATCTTGATTAGTTCAGCACAGATGAATGTTAACAGTATGTGCCCCATTAGCCCATGAAAGCCATTTGCGACCCTGAAGTTCTTACAATGAAGAAAGGCGCCTTCCTATTGGCTGTTGTGAGGCCCCTTCTGACAGAACAACTACCGAAAATTGGAACTTGGTTACAATAAGCTGAGGGAGTATAATAAAGGGAAAGGTGTTAAACTCTCCTAATAGCCATAGGTTACAACTAAATTTGACTCGTAAATGACTGAAAAAGAAAAGGATGTGGTAAAATCTGTCATGTCGTACAGGCTGGTCGAATAAAATATGAGATTTGCATGACGGTTAATAACAGAGATTAGGAGACGATACCTTTGACCTGTCACACCTGGCTCTAGAAATGCACTGTTCCCTTGAAGAGCATTTGATCTTTACAGCTATTGCGTCGTTACTTTCACCCACCCCAGAGCGTTGCAGTGGAATAAACACGGGTTTAAATTGTGTGTTTTAGGCTAAGATTCTTCATATTTTAACTGCATTGTTCATACACAAATGCGGTAATGGCACTTAAGTAGATATCTCTTCCATCCGCCTATTTATAGTTGGGTGTCAATTCATTCTTCATAATTCTAGTAGACATTGTTGGCATTCTTGTTGACAACTCACTTTTCAATTCCTTTGCTTACAAACTTGTAATACGCAAATCGTTCATTGAACACTTGGTTCTGGTTTAGGGCCAATCAGGAGCTCTGCCATTGTACCCTTGCCTGGCGACGTAGCCTCCAGGCCATGCCAGCAGCCCCAAAACCCTTCTTTGCCTCAATAATGCATATTCTGCTCTAGTATCGTGTCTTTCTATGCCTTCAGAGAAGCCTCAAAGGCCCTACAACTTGTCTTCTCAGAAGAGGGAAAAATTAGCTATCGACTTAGGAAGAGGGTAGAACAAACTCATTTCAGTATTTTTTTGGCCATAGGCATTAATTTTTCATCTAGCAATCTTAATCACTGGTTGCTCAGTCGCATTTCTAAGTTTTTATAAAAATGGAAGTATTAATTAGAGGCAATAAGCGTTCATCTGAGCAAAGCAACATTCTTATTTAGTCTAACACCACCCAGAGGCCTTAAATAAAGCAACGTTTTAGTAATAGAAGAAAAAATTTATCAAGAAAATGTCACAAATTAATGGGATTTGAACAATTACCATTTGGTGTTTTATAAGTAGACGTTTTCTTAACCAAGTCTTAAAATTCCTTCAGAATATCAATCTAAACGAAAAAATTGAATTCAGCGAGTTGGTAGAAGTTAAAAGACAATTTTGTTTCTTTTTGCAACTTTAAGAACTAGTTTTGTCTACCCACAGCCTTTAACGTGGTCTTTTGTTATTGTCAGCAACTGTAACCATAAAATCATTCATAAAGCAATTCGTGCACATAAAACATAATTTGGAGAGGTACTGGTAGGTTCAGTAGGAAAGGAACACGTTCTTCTACACAAAACCAGCAGAAAGGAGGCAAACTTTCCCTAGTAGACGCAATAAACAATGTTTTGGTAAATAGAAAAATCGTATCCACCAGATGGAACAATCGAGTTGCCACCAGACAATTCCGGCGAGTCCAATAGCTCTGTGCGGAAAGTGAGGCAAGAATTAGGACCGGGTGCGGAATTCTCTCTCGCAGCCTTATATCTGTCGACACCCGGAAGAGTGCAAGAATCAAAAACCTGCCGATCTAAGACAACTATAAATTTGACCTGAAATAAATTAATGCTTCATTCTGCAAATTACTATGAACCTAAATTTGGAGAATGTTGCCGAAAATAGGAGGTTGGAAGGTTAGCATTAACGGAGCACCTACAACGAAAACTAATTATCTTTGTAATAAAGCATCACCCATGGTACCATGTAAAAGGTTTATAGTGCATTCCTTTTTTTTTTAAGTTTGTTCGCCTGTCAAAATTTATCGGCGTTGTGATGGAAACAATTGTTTATATCACGCAAAACAAGTACCTTTCATACATTTTCAAACTACGTATAATATGCTAAGTGAATGAGGGGCGGTTGGCATTAACAGTAGATGCCCATTCATTAGGGTCGAGGGGAGATGTGTCGAACAGTCAGTCATTTGCAAGTGCAGACTGGAGAAGAATTTCATTATCACGCCACAGCTACCAGCAATGGGGATTTTAATGACGCTGTTACATGATCTCACAGCCTACCGTGGATTACTCAATTATGGTCCGACACTTGCACTCTTATGCAGCACGACTTTGAACAATTGGTTATCGTGTCACGCATTTGTGACGCGAACCTTATAGGAAGACCGAGACTTTACAAATGTGTCACACCGCTAGTCAACCCTTCAAGGAGTGGCAAATATATGATCAAATTGATTTCTTGCTATTAAAACGGGAATGTGATCAAATTTCCCTGAACTATGACCTTTTACACTCCCTCCTGCACCACCAAGATAGACGGTAATTTTGTACTGGGGCGATTATACATGTGCCCCAGCCGAAAAATGGTTGACATGCTTCAGTATTTAAATGAATTAAAGTGATTTTGGTAATAAATGTTCCCACGACCCAAAAAGAAAGCCCACATTTTTGCCCCCATTTAAGCGTCCACGCCTGCCTTCACTGCACACTTTTAACCAACGTAATTGCCACGCATTTAGCCGTCCTAGGTGCCAATTACGGCTTATCCCAACACACAGTATGCACGATTCTTAAATCGCTTCACCAGCTCTCTAATTAAAATCATTATCTTACGTGGCGAAAACGGGAGTAGTTACATAAACGAAAAATGCTTGGGGATAAAGCACACTTGTGGATCCTCCCAAAATGTCAAATGCTGGGAAGCAGTCGATATGCTTGGAACACGGACGAACCCAGCCCTCCTCACCGTTGTAGCCCCAAAGTGTTTCGTGGTGGGATGCTGGGGTGGAGCTAACGGCTGCCCTTGAGGCAATACACCTGCAACTAACTCGGCAGTGGTCTTGGTCAAGAACAACATCGCAAACCTTTATTTTCACTAATACACTTGTATCCCTATGACAGTAAAAGGTATTTTTCTTTTACCACAGGGCCCATAAATGTTCTTGGATTACAGGTTTCTCTCTAAGGACTTAAACTGAAGTTTTTACTATCTCCTTTTCTCCGAATGGCCGGTTTACTTTTAACTTCTTTATTGTACTAAAATAAGCACTGGGAAAATTTGTTTCGAAAAAAGCGCTTTTATAACTTAGAATGATTGTCCTCTAAGTTGATGTGGACAGCTGTCAATTTCACGAATGCTTAGTGGACATTTAAACAGAATTACATCCCCCGGTTGGAGAAGGATTTTGAAACAAAAGATAATTTTTAATTTTTTTAAAGAAAGGTGCTTTACTCAGTCACACCTTTAACCCAGTGAATTCAGCCTGAGTCTGGAACTTCCAAGGATACAGAGAGCCTGATTACTTTAATGACACCTTGCAACGGATTCGGCTAGCAATGGATTGGTTCACTTGACACCAACCACTCCTGCCTGTAATGCTGCGCCAAATTGTAGGAAAGATTTTATTTACTAAGATTTCCTTAGTTGTATAAATATCGAACAGGCTTGTTCCTCAATAATGGTCTCAATTTTTGGAAAAACTAATTTGGCTAGGCGTCATTCTGACATCACTCATTGTTGTCCAAAGTTACAGAACCTGCAAGAAGTATTAACTCTTAGTCTCTGTTAATAAATGAATGCACATTAGAAACCTCTTTTGAATTCGGCCGATTTCCAACTCCATCTTAATTTGTATGAACTGGAAGTAGTTTAGTGAAGGAATTACATGATGGCTTTTCGGGTTCCTGCTTTCAATTCATTAAACGTAGCGACTGTGTAAGGTTTTCATGGACCACCCTTCAGCGTCAGGAGTTTCAAGAGTTCAAGAGTTTCTCTCATATTGCTATCTACTTCGAAAGAAGTAGAGAATCGAAGAACCAAGACCTTAGCTACTTTCATGGTTCTTGGGGATAACTACTGCAAAGGAATCTAGGCGCAAAGAATGCTTGACACAGAAATGGCGTTCAGATATTAGTGCCGTAACACGTAGCCAACTACAAATTTTCATGCAAGCCACTTCAAACACGAGGTGTCATTCATCCTCTTCTAGACTGATTCAACTACTTTGTTTCCTTGACCGGAACCAGCTTACGGCAAGGCTACTTAAATATAAAAATACTGTTTTGTTCTGGGTTGGTTATTAAAGGTCGGAGCAA
>NW_020170577.1:22573-53705 GCF_000524195.1 Echinococcus granulosus | reverse complement strand
GTTCAACAGCCCCTCTGGTGCTCTCGCCACTGACTCCGCTATCCGCAACCGATATCCACCTCCGTTGAAGTTCCTCTATGATATGCAACCTGGAAAATCAGGTTTCTTGTGTTTTTTAAAGTGAATTATCGTCGCTCTTATTAAACGGCTGTCATTACCCCCTAAAACCCTATATGGTGTATCAGCACAACTGAAGTGGGAGATATAGGCATGAACAGTGCAAACTGAGATGATGACTCTGCCTCGAAGTCCAAGAAGATCTTGCGGTTAATATGTTTATTTTATGCATCTACGGATTGTTCGAGTAAAACCTAGACTTCTGATTACAAGATAGCGAACAATGATCTAGGAGTGGGATGCTTATGCATTTTTTAAATAACAAATATCTAAAAAGCAAACATTTTGCCATTATCCACATAGCCTGGTGCGATACC
Source organism: Echinococcus granulosus (assembly GCF_000524195.1). Classification (NCBI taxonomy): domain Eukaryota; kingdom Metazoa; phylum Platyhelminthes; class Cestoda; order Cyclophyllidea; family Taeniidae; genus Echinococcus; species Echinococcus granulosus. The sequence continues at coordinate 53,271 of NW_020170577.1, read as the reverse complement.
TTTCAGAAAGTTTGCAATCCCAACAGCTCCTGTAATCACTGCACAGACAGAGACGTTTATTGTCATGAAATCATACTGCGATTACCTAGTTTTGCTAGCTTTTCACTGGTTGAAATTCCACAGGAATGATTTGTGTGTCGAGGACCAGGCAGGGAGGAATCACCATGCACGGGAAGGCCAGAGGCACATCACTGCACTGTAGTTCTACCTCACGACCTATGTCGGGACCTGCTTCTTCGCACTTTCCACATTCTTTCACAATGTACGCTGTTGCGCCCACCCACTACCACCGTTGATTGCCCTCCTGATTGATGGTGTCCGTGCTGACTCACGAGGTGTGTGGAGGGTGTTAGTAGGCTGGCACATTTGCTATTTGCTGCTGCGTTTTGTGCCACAAATGTGGCAGCAGTCTAAATACCTGCCAACATGCAAACTCGTCGTGGGCATTGAATGACGCGGGTGGGTAATTCACCATTCAAAATGCCCTAAGTATTTCCATGTCGTCTGCTACTTAGCAACTATTTGAGCCTGTTGGCCCAACTTAGCCCTCCTTCTAACCAATCAGTAACGCGCCTGCAATAGCCGCAGCTAATTCAAGTCTGCGTTTTATTTACTTCAACGATACACACCTCAATTTCGGTAATTTTGGGACGGTTACTCCCAAAATGGCTTAACTTTAATTCAAAAGTTAACTGCCAATAAATCTAAAATCTCAGTTAAAAGGAAAAAAGACAATCCTACAGTTCCGACTTCGCAATGCGTGTGAAGTGTCTGATGCTTTTTCCCGGTTTGACGAACTCAACTATCAGCTTTTTTGTTTTCCAAGCAGGTAACCTATCCGTTTCTATTGATGCGAAAATAAGTTTTAATTTGAAGAATTGAGAACTGAGTTGTCAGCATAAAACTTGTTTACCGGTAGTATGGGCAATAAATTAACACGTAGCTATGAGTAGACAGGTGGAAGAGAATTTGACTCGAGTGTCATTCTCCGTTAGTCCATTGGGAATGTATTAGACAGCTTGACGTCCCAGTCAGTTGGACAGTCGAGGCGATGGGTAACCAAGATGGCAAGTAGGCGACTGGGCAAGTGGATGCGCATTTAACGTGCCAGATGTGCTTTATGCGCTATCGCACTGTTTTATCTAGGAGGCTTTGTGAGCCTATCCACAAGAGAAGGAAGGGTGTAGGAAGATACGTTTACTGATAAGTGGGCATCACTCAGAATCAAGATTTGTCTGTCTATCTACCTGTCTGGACTGGCACACGAGAGTGGAACCTCATTGGCAAGGGGTTGAGAATGCTTGTGACTTGTGTCAGACGATGTCGAATGGTAACGCAAGATGTATTATCCACGTAACTTCCAGTCTAGCTCACCTTGATGGGAAGGTGTATCAGTTGGTTTTTGAAGAAATAGCATGACTACTGAGCGCGCATTTGCACAGGAGTAAGGAGCGCGATTTTATCTTGAGTTGACAAGGGTTACTCTACCTCGGGAGGCATTATTCACATTAATTGCATTGGTGGCGCAAAGTGCTTTGACTTGAAGCAAATTCCACCAGTAGCACTCCAGTTAGGGGTGGGCTCAATGTACTGTTGTTAACCGACACGGCATTTAGAGACCAATATACTGGGTGGCAATGAACCTGATCTTTCGTCAACCGTTTCATTTAGAGGACGAAATGTCTCTTCAGAGTAGTGTGTTCGGAGACCAGTGGCTGCAGTTTGCAATCGTGGGAGTGTTGAGGTGAGGAGGTTGTCATGTTTGGCAAGTGGCGGCTCGAAACGCGACACTTGGCTCTAGGCATCTTATAGTCATGTCCCCACCGCTAAGCGGTAAGCGCTGTTGCAGAGCTGTCCTTCACTCACAACTAACACCCAACGCTACTTGTGTGCGTGGTGGGGTAAACTCTGGAGGTACTACAGTAGGCCCAACTTGCACTGCCAAATAAATGTGCATTCCTCACTCTATCAAATCTCGCCTTCACAATCAGATCGCCCTGAAGACAGTCACAGTTTATTTAATGACCTTAACACCATCTTACAAGACGCCGTTGATAGTCTCAGACATGCACCTCTTTGTGTTGAACAGATGAACAGGAAGATGGATAAACAAATGCTGAGTCATTGCACTTTATGTTTTACTGCTTCCTTCACCTCCCTACCGTCATTCGTGTTGGACGTGTTACGTATATTTCTGGCAGATACACTTCATGCAGAGGCATGAATGAAAATGAATGGACTGGAATGGGACAAAGCGGGAGGGACCCGGGTTTCGCTTAGTGGGAGGAGATTTCATTATTATAATCTGGTTTAAGCTGACTAACCTATGAATTTTTTAAAGATTTTTCTACGAATAGCGCTATTTTACTTAGATGTGTTGAGTGGTTTGTTAGGGGAACTTGGATGGTGGAATTAGATGGAACCACTAATCACAGTTTGGTGGACAGATCACTTGGTGTAGAAGTGAAAACGAAGTCTTAGCATTTGCGGAGGCCCATTGTTCTAGTGCATTTGATTCAGTCTAGCAAGAAACCAAAATTCGATGCAAATTTTATTTTTGAGTAAATCTAAGGAATTTAAGTTGGTAATAGATCTTCAAGTTGGACATCCTACAACACAAACCATATTCCAGGTGTGACTTTTTAACTTTTTCGAAATTATTTCTTGTAATCAATGCTTGTCTTCTAATATTTTTAAATAATTTAGTTTTAATTTAGTCATCATTTAGAGTTACCACGCACAGAGCAATTTCAGGTCAATTCTTTGTCCATAGAATATTCTCATTGGCTAGTGCCATTGCGATAATTTGTGGGTCATTTAAATCAATTTGCAAACGGTCGTCTTCGCTCTGACCTCGTACCCATACCCCTCCTTTATAATGGCCCTAATTTATGCGGTTTTTTAGGAGACTTTACCTTATTCCTCGTATAAAGTGCTCCTGCTCGACATTCATGCATCCTCGGTATAATCCTTGACCATTAGTGGCATGTCTTGTTGGGATAATATTCGTTATTATTTCAACAGATTTTTTAGATTGTGCAATAAAACTACTAAGCCTTTTTATAAGACCTTCCACTTTGAATTCGCCTTACATTATATTTTGTAGTAACTTGGGACTGTGTTAGTTACCTTATCCGGTGGTAACTAGGAGATTTGCATTTTTAAGAACCCATTTCGTCCCTAGTTTCTTCGGATGATAAATTCCGAATATTAGACTTTTATGTAGAAAGGAGACCTTTCCTCTCTTCTACACTTCAATACAATCCTACTTTATTTAGTGTTTATCTTCTGCCTTGATTTTGGACGCGTAACTGTGACGGACTTTTCGGGTCAGCAGAATTACTAGAGAGGGATGAGAAACTGTCTATTAAAATTCCAGTAACACATAAAAATGAAGCGAATAAAATTGGCATCAAATAACAATCATTATTAAATTGTATTAAAAAAGCCAAGAAACTTACCACTCTTTCAGATCAACTGCATATCAGTAAATACATTCAACTTCCTCCAATTTTCAACCGTTTCCACAGGAATGCAGTTGTTTAACAGCACTGCTTTCGATCAAAACATTCAAAGTGATGAAAATTACGCTGGATAGGATGTTTTGATGGCTTAGATGAACACTGAGGCAATAATACAATTTCGTATGCACTTGTCTTTAGCTGTCAAAAGGCAGTTCTTGACATTTTACTCTCTCCTATCAAGAGATCTGGATTGATCTGACAGTGTCAGGAGTTTTTGAATGCAAAGATCTGGATGATCATCCAGGCTCCTCATGTAGTGGTTTACATAATCTACTGAGGTGCCTAGATTTGTGTCATTAAGATGCTTTCTTGTCAGGTGTTAGCGGCGTCAATCCAACAAAGTGTATGAAACCCCTTTGGCTTTCCCAAAGCATGGGCAATAGCGGTGTCCATGCATGCACTTAGGTAGCTACATAATTCATTAGGATCGCAGTGTTGACCTTCATCACTACATGGCTTGTATGACCCCAATCACCCGACATGTTTAAACGCCAACATAGCAACGGGGCGAGGTTCCACTGGCAAATCATTCCACCTTGGAAAGACTCAGAATCTGTCCAGCTTTCTACAGCTATTTAGAAAAGCAGTGAGTTAGAACATCTCCTGTTCTTCAGCCTTAAACTTTTCACAAGATTAGTTGCACATCTGTGAATAATTTGGTGAGGGAGGCTGAAAATATAAACAAATTGTTTGCGTAAACAATGACTAGAGAAGAGGGGGTTTAGGTGGCTTTACCAGTGTCGTTTGTGTACAACTTGTAACCACTTAGGAGATGGGATTTTGAATGGCTGTAACTGTGGTCCTCCTCCTCTCTGCATGAATGCTCGAGCAAAGTATAGATTCTGCAATAAAGCAGCGATCAGCCTATTTAGGCTCCAGCAGGACATTTTACATCGGCTAACTACATAAAATTACTAGAGCAATTTTATTTTCCCGAATTAAAAAGTTAGACGGGACTGAGGAAAGAATTGAGCAATTATAAAACAAATTCATCACTTTCGTTTTTAGTACAACTCGCAGAGGAGAGGAGTTGGAAGTGTTTGCACTTCCATTCGCCTTGGAAAGTTATAGTTGGCTGCAATAGCTTTCCCATATTCACACTATGTCGAAGCATTTATCACTTTCGCTGTCAGTTTTCTTTCAAGAGGAAAATCTACTACCCACCTTCTATGTGCCTTCCCATCGCTAATGACACCAATTTGCCCGAATTGCGGTCATCCATTCAAGTCTAGCTTACTAGTAGAAGCGTGGGTTCAGGGAAGGAGGACGCCGGGACGGCACTAAATGCAAACGCGTTATTGGAATGTCAAGCAACCCCTTGAAATCCTCAATACTTGGACAAATTTCATAGATACACGATTGGTTTTTGCGAGGACACGCGCAAAGTGCTCTTCCGTCAGAAGGTAGGAGTGAACAATTAATAATGGCAAAATTATGATCTCATTCAGTAAATGTGCTGAGAAAATGTGAGAATCTGCTTTATGTAGGATTGAGAGAACGGTAGGAGACGATCACAAAAAAGAAAATTACTACGGAGTTGTATGTATGCATACATGCGTATTAAATGGCTGAAACAAAAAGAACAGCAAAATTCTAAGGGGAATTGTGCTGCCAGACCTTCTGTTAATCTTTAGTTTGTAAAGAGATTTTTGTTTTCCTGTGAACTGCTGCTTAGTTCAGCATTATTAACCATCGTCGCTACTGTAGCCTCTTTAACCGTTCTCGCATTTCACCTATCTAAACAAACAAGGCTGCACAACTTCCTGATTCCTACCAACGCCATCTTCTCTGGAAGTGCAGTATCAGCTTTGTAGGTTATCTCCTTTTCTTTTAGCCACGAAGTCATGAAGATCTGTGCCTCTCACAAGGGACAAAAGGTACTACCTCCGTATGCACAGGAATGAGTAACCTCAATTCTTTTATATTGCTCCTGTTTAATGGCTTAAGATATTTGAAGAAGTCTAAGACAAACTGGTACCTCTGGGTAATTTGCTATTCATACCGCCTTTGGTGCAGCTCTTTGTTAACAAAGACATCCCTGTCAGAGGAGCAAGTGGTGATTGCAAGCCCTTCAGTTAGTAGTTTGTTCTACGCGGGGTCTGCCTTTGCATTACAGCCAATTGCCAAGATTTTATGACGGGCTATTTGAATGAAATCTCAAGTCTCTTATATTGGACAAGCTTTATTTGAGTTTACTCACAATTTTCTTACCCTCCTTCCGTTAGGAAAATGTGGAATTTGTGAGTTTTAAGTCGATGTAGCATCACAATGAAGTATAATACCGTCAAGTTTAAGGAAGTCTACAAGAGGAGGAGGACTGACCGTAAGTTATGACTTCTCCTCTTGCCCAAAAATCCACTTTTTAGTGCTTAAGTATCTTTTTGGGTAACGGGGAGTATCATCAAAAATAAGTGCTTGGAAGGTCATTTTAATGAACTCCTTGTAGCATCTTGAGTCTCACCTAAACACAGGAGAAGTGATAATTCGAGCACCGAATGTATATTACCGACGCATGGAAGGGCTGAAGGGATACCGTTTTGACTGAGAGGCGATACTGGCCGAGTAAAAATACATTCTACGGAAAATTAGTGTTCGCATCACCAAAAGTAGAGCTAGACAAGTAAATACAATATCGTATGGCCCCTCTCTTCTCACGGGCTTCGCTTAGTCAACTTTACTCGTCAGCCATTATAACGTAGCCGGAGTTGTAAAAACAAAACCGACAAACCCACTGCACCAGTCATTGAATTGGCGTGCAACCGAGAAGATACTTGACTGCATCGTCATTAGTTCCTCTAGGCAATCCTCTTGATCTGGAATTTTGTCCTGGTTGGGGACTGTAAGAGGTGAGGGGAGATGTGTTGGACATCTCGTGTGCGCATCGCTAATCGCGAGAGCACTGGCTAAAAAAGCACAGTTATTTAATAAGATTGGGCAATCGGATTAATTTTGTGGAGATAAGGCTTAGCGTCTCTTCCTCATTGCCACTTTGTTCTCATTTCATTGCAATCCAGCCATATCTATCTGGGCTCCATCAAGCCAATTAAGAGGTGGAGGAGGTACAGGACGCTGACTTCATTGGCATCTCCATTCAGGTATGGTAGATGGTCCATGGCCACGGTTGATGCCGCTTCAATTGTTACTAGCTTTGTTGCAGAACACGAGATTTGGTAGTTACCGCAGGTAGACGTCGTGACAAATTCTCTCATCCACAGCCCATGTCCTTCTTCCGTTCTGTTAAGTACTGGCATTTAGCAAAAGTCATCAGGATGTCTGTCCTTTATGATCTCTGCCACCAATTTAGCGTCCTGCGACTTACCTGAAGGCAAAAGAAGGCATTATATTGGAGCAGAAAATATATTGCTGACGTAGCGAAGATCTGGAGGGCTGCTAGCATGACCTGGAGGCCATTACTCCTAGCATAGGTAAAGTAGCGGAGCCTCGAGTGCGCGCAAAACCGAAACGCGAATCTAAACAAACAACCATCGTATTGCACCCTTTACTGGTGTAGCTTAAATTGCTCTCCATCCATATCACTTTTCAGTTGAACTTAACCAAGTAATAATAAGGCATCCATCACTTTTTAAGTCTGTCATTTATTTTTTTATAAAAAAAATCAAAAAGGGAGGTTTTATTTTTACACCATGCAAAGTATTCTGCCATCTATTTTCTAACCCTGTACCCGTTAGCTGGTCGATGGTTTAGTAAATGCTGGAGTTGACAGTTAATGATGTTGTAGTGTACCCAGACAACCTGAAGACGAAGGAAGCCATACGACTTGGGCAGAATATGCAATGCTGTCTTGCAGAAGTGCATGGGGTTACTGGCGTAGCTCAGAGGTACAATGGCAGAGCCGGGATGTTCCCCGTTGTCACAACCGAGAGTTAAACAAGTGGTCAACATATTACGGGTGTTGAGGGGAGGCGAAATTAATGAGCATCCTCTCATAAACCGTCAAAGAATTTGATTTCTGACACTTTATGCTACCACAAAATATTGAAGCCATACTCAATAATGACTCTTTCACAAAAGTATGATATTGTAAAACATTTTCGTCTTCTTATACCTGTGAGGCAAGAAGCGATCAGTCAATTTTGACTCTCTAGACTGCTAGGATGTTATCGGCCCCTGAGAAGAAAATGGATGTCGAACCTCTATAGCCCCGATCTCCTCCACTCGTTTTATGGCACTAGCAGGTAAAAGATGCCCTCATTTAACCAAGGGTACGAAGGTGAAGGTGGAAGGGAGGAAGGCCTAAACATATTGCAATACAACCCTTCGTTACATGAAGGATCAGAAGTCACGGTCTCTTAAGACATTTTTAATTTACGTCGAATGTAGCTTCTTTGAAAGACTGAACTCGCACTTATATTCACAAATGAAGTTTGCAAATTTAGTACCTGCGGCGCTGCAAATCTTCCCCTAGGTCAAATGAGGTCATAATACTAGGGAAGTGGTTGCATTACTGCCGTACAGAAGGCCTTGCGGCTACTGGCATGGGCCGGGAGCCGCACCGCCCAGGGGAGGTATAAAAGCGGAGCCGTAAATACCAGCGTGACCAAAACGAAGAGTTAAACAGATCCTTAAAGTATTACACAAGATACAATGAATTATGAAGAGTTGTTAGCTCTTTTATTACCGCTCTAGCGCTTGTTTATAGCCTAATTTATCTTCTCAACATGCTTTTTAAAATTTAAAATTGCGTGGAGAGACATTTGCATCGGAAAAAATTAAATGCCACAGTCAAAGTTCGAGCAGTTGTTTATCCCCTTTCAAGAGGGTGGGAGGTGTTGAAGTGTCCTCACAACTTTAGTCGCCAGAAGCCAACTAGGTTTAACAGGCGTTTGTTTTCACTTCGGCAGTCCAAGTAACTGGCATTTAAACTTTTCAGCGCATTTAAGAGGGGTCAAACCTGAGAGGCATTTCTTCCGACGCAAATATAAGTATTTCTGGTCTGAATATGAACAATAAATGCTTGTAGCTGGGCTCCATGGCCAAAACAGCATTTAAACAGCTGCATTCGTTTGATTATCACACCTTTTTGACTTCTGCAAAATCCGAAAGTGGCGTAACAATTCGGCTTGACTAGCACTTAAGGCCCTGCATTATACTTCCTCGGGGCGGGATGTCATCTGGGCTATGCCAGTAGCTCCACAACCCTTCTCTACAATGGCACCATATTTTCTGTTTTGATGTTATGACTTCTTCAATCTTCGGCGAAGACTCAAAGAGCTACACTGATGACGACGATCCGTAAATGGGATTCTAAAGGCCAGCCACCCTGGTTTCCATCGATGGATACAAAGCCTTGACGTGACGGAAGAAGGCTATATGATGAGGAGAGGAGAATCCGTGATGTCCTTCAACACCTACCCCGATCCTGTATTCTACAAGAATGGAATTCACAACTAAAGAGACACTAGCCGTTGCCATAATCCATCTGGAAAGTTTAAAGTAGAGCTGTCAATGGCACCTGTATGAAGATGTCAATGAAGTGCACACGCGAAACCCCGTGCATTTTTCTTTTAGCTAAAGAGAAATTGAATGCATATATGGCTAAACGGCATTGCTGTAAATATAAACAGGTAAATATAACCAGATACAAAACCTTGCTTTCCATGAAACTATTCCAAAACCTAACCCTGCTTTTAGGTAAGTGTTCTCACTACTTACGGTGGACACATGAGATGGCCATCACATTTCCCCTTCCCCCAATGCAGTTTCCAAACAGGGATTAAGTTCAGCTGAAGTGGAGCTGACAAGAGGGACCGGTAAGGATGCGGTTAGATATCTTCCCACTTGCATACAAATTTGATGATTGGCACGGTTTATTCACCGGTATTTCTCCTACACCACCGACTACAGCGAGGAACGACGCTCAAATATGGAGAGGGCCTCTGTTATAGTTTGATAGTATTTGTCCGCTCGGCGTTTGGTTATGCGGACACCTGAGGCTCCGCAGATTGCACTTCCTCTTAGCCGACGTAGACTCCGGGCCGTACCAATTGCCTCTCAACCCCCTGTACGGCAGAATTACATTTTCTGTCATAGTGCTGTGGCTTCTTTTGACTTCGGGAAGGAATCGGTGTGCCACGGAGTGCCCCAAACATCAATGTTAGGTCGCAGGATTTTGAAATGGGTAAAAATGTAAGTCTTACAAATGAGAAGAATAAAGTGCGTAAGCGTGAGTAGCAAAATTTGCTTTCTAAATTATTGGTGATACGAGTAAAATCTGATATCCCTTTGAAATTTTTAATCTAAATTTCGTACATTTACTAGGAGACAACTTGAGTCACTTTACTACTTTGGTGTGAAAAAAAAATATATATATGCAAGTACTTATGAATGTATGAATGTATGCAGGCATTTTGGAATGTTTCAATACGATTAAGCATTTAAAAAGGAATAGCGCCATTTCAATCAAAAGGAACGAAAAGTTTAGCAGAAAACACACCCCAGATTGGAAGGAATAACCAGAGATTTTATTTATGTGAACTGGTCCATCCACAATGGCCTTTCTGCTACAGACTTAACCCTCCTGAGGGAGTTGGTTAAAGTGGCAGGTAAAATATGAAGCTGGGATTTCTAACAACTAATCTACGAAAACTAGACAGAATTTTAGTGACATCATTTGCCCGTGTTCCGTTCTTGCGAATTTAACCAACCACATTAATTTTTCCACAAAATAACTATAAACTTTGAGATTTAAGTACTCACAGATAGAAAAAAAATATTGAAAAATTATACTTGCATTTCGTGTACACTCGGAGCCTGTATTTTTGTTTTCAAGGAGTAAAATTCGGTCATTTAAAAGCCTGAGTCAATTAAAATTTTGTTCAAACTGCCGTAAGCAGTCTAAAGAGGCACACTAATTTCCCAACAAGTAGCAAAATGGCAAAATAGATAAAGGATACCATTTCCTTTGATTAACTTCAAAATTATCCTTCATTGAAGGATTTGCCTTGAGGCCAAATTCCCTACGAACAGATATTGCATAGCAGTTGCGGTCTTTGCGGTTACCACCCAACTTTGAGCTGTGTGATGCCGATAAATCTTACTTTATTAATGCAGTTCACAAGCAGTAAGAAACTGCAAAAAAATGTGGATCTTCTGAGTTTATTCTCAAGCCTTGTGATCAAGCGTATTTTCATGCAAACGACAATGTTATAATAGCTTAGGCCAAAGATTTCATTAGAAAAGTGTAATACAATAGTGGTTTATCCCTCGGTTCTGGTGAGGCGCTACTTTTGTACTTCGAATTAGCCCCCTTGTACCTCGCTGGGTGGGCTGGCCTTTTGGGCCATGCCAATAGCCCAGACACCTTCACCGTGCTGAATATATATATTCTGCCCGAGTATTGTGTCTTTTTTCGTCTTCAGGAAGTCCCGGGACGCTACAAAAAGGCTGATAACAAAAATTTACAAATCTATTGCTCTACATGGTGCTTGGTTTAACAGAACCGCCTACTGTGCGGATTCTTCAGCTACACGTTGTTACTCCAACTGGGGACGTGGGCCTCTGACCATGGTGGTATTATTCCAACCTTCCTGTGCACAAAAAATCACTATTTCTTTTTGTAGCAATATAGATCGCTGCAATTTCATAGCAGATTTAGGCTCCTGCAGAACCAACTGCCAGCAGTGCGAATGGTGCTTTTAAAAACTCATGTTATGGAGACAGTCATATAACTAAGAAAAAAGGATTTGTTAAAACACATTTTTAGCCAAGCACTAGCGTTGCACCCCAAGGATTTCTTGAGCACGATTATTAAGTAAGATTCAATGATATCTGAGAAAACCTACCATGTTACAAATCACCCCATCTGGTTAGTCACGGATAAAACGGATCTTGGAAAAAAAAGAGCACAACAAATATCTACCTTAAAATACTGTTTGATTATGTGTAAAAATCTTAGCACTTTTTGACAATTTGAATGATGTAGTTTATATCTTCTACAATGCAAGCCTTAAAGGTTGCCCAGCAGGTGCGGTCCCTTTGAACACATTTTGTAGTTCTGGGGATGTCAGGTGTCCAGTGGTTTTTACTCCGTATTTTATTTGACCTAATTGCGGTCACCCCATGTAAGTATTGTAAGTTCTTTTACGTTTTTCTTTAGTCGTGGTTGTTGCAGCCGTCGTGTACAAATTGGAGCCGTTTCAAAGGGGCTATTTTTCGAACGACAATTCTTTAAAATATCCATATTTTAGTTCAACGGTCAAGAATATCTACTTGTTTACAGTGGTACCTATAATTGCTATTTTAATTGTAAGCATTTGGAGTTTATAAAGTTGCCTGTGTTTTGTAGATTGCGGCGACGGAGCTTATTCGTGCGCGCAATTACGGCTTCTCGACACGCTATAAGAGCATCCCTCTGGTACACAATTTGTCTGAGTAATAACAATTTGTTTTAGATTTTTATTAATTTGTATAAATTTCTTTATCTTCTGGCCTTTGGATACACCGTGGTCTCTATGTTTACCCACATTGGAAAAATTGTTGTGGGCCGACTTCGCCCCAACTTTTTCGATGTTTGCGGTCCGGTTGCTGTAACTGAAACGGCATATGGATATATAAGTGAATTCAGATGTACCAAAACTGACGCCTACTTAATCAGAGAAATGAGGTTATTTCACACACTCATTGTTCATTCCTTTTAAATGCCTATAAATGTGGTCCATTTTTTATCCATTTAACCAGTCTGATAGCTTTGTTGCTTCTTGAAACCTACTTGTCACCTCATGGCTTTGCTGGATTGTTTGTTTATCTTATTATTTATTCTTCGTAAAGTTTAATTAAACAATATCTTTACCTCGAAATGTCTAGGAATGGCGGCTGAGAGCGAGCATTATTATTTATCTGCTTCCATTAATTCATAAACAACCATCTGTAAAAACATTTAACTTTTAGATTATCATTCCCATCAGGTCACTCTGCCTACACCATGTTCCCAGCCATCTTCATTGCAGTAAGCATTATAATACCACCCAAATTTGAGGAAATTTCCTAAAGTTCTCACTCCCTTGATCCTCCAAATCATTCTTTTATTTTTTGGACCTTGTCTCTGTGTGCGTCTGTTGATTATTTAAATAAACCTGAACCGGCTGAATCACAGAATAGAGTGAGAATTTGTGCCTTTCAAGGTCTATCTTATGTTTAGACCACACACTTACACAAAAGTTTTTTGTATGCTTAGACGACTGGTATCGGCCGACTTTTTTCAGCTTTTGCTACTGAAACGATAATCATGTCTTAGTAAATACGTCACTTCAATTGGTTCTAGCATTTCTAAAGGTTAAATCAGGCTACCTCCTACACACTCATGTGACTTTATGGGATGCCAGGCCTTTGATTATATTCATGTGCCTATAACATGTGTCACAAGAGTTTAGTTCAATTAGCAATTTGGACAGACACTATCTATTGCTCAATGCAGCACTATTTTTTATTTGCCTATTGGCCAATCCGATTAGGCAGAATTTCTACCATTCTTAAGTTGTGTAAACGACGATTTACGTTGTGTGAATGACTCACGCACCCAGGGGTCCTGCTATGTCACTGTTCCACTGCAAAAACACACTCAGGGAATGAAGTGGAAAGTGGACGTGCGCGCATGCATTGGTGGCGACGTGTATTTAAATCCTTGCTAAACATGGTTGAAAAAATGTGCATCTTATCGCCTCCCGATTTGACCACATCGCCTGCCATTTTTATGCCTTTATGTAAAAACTATCCTCCTATAGACACCGTGAAAATTCTTCCGTTAAGTAACCATAACAACGATGCATTGAAGTCTTTTTAGTCAATAGAATTGTAGCTGTTCTTAGAATTTCCATTCCTCTCCCTCTGTATCTCTCTGAACTTGGCCCATTTCGAAACAATCTGTAAATTAGCTTATGCATTTTAATGTATTCTGCCATAGTGAATTATTAAGCATATATTCTGTCTTATGAGTTTGATTCGGGTGCTATTTGCCAACAGGTACTCTTCTGTTCCTTAGTTAATGTGAGTTTGATTGGTGTCACAAAGCAAAGCTGGTTGAACCACAGAAACGGAAGGTTGCTTGAACAATAATAGCGGGTAATGTGAAGACTACAGACAGGCGACAACACGAAATACAACGAAAGTCCATTTATCCACTCGGGGTTACCGAATAACTTATGGGTGTCCCTACATTGCTGCCTACCACACATTGCGATGGAGATGCCCAATCTGGAGGCAGTGGGAAAATACCAACACGATGGAAACGCCTAGTTTACTACTTGAATCCTTTCTAAAGTCTACCTATTATTGAAGAAGCATCAAAGATTTTGTAATGCTAATAAATTCTTCTAAATCGTTGGGATCTTTCTCAAGTTCCGCTTCCTTGCCGCCTAATAGACTTAATTAGAAAGTAAAAGCAGAATGCAAAATTCATTGTGATTCTTATGTCGTTTTTTGAGGAACATTCCAGGAGAAGAATTAGGAAAGTAAGAATGAACATTCACATAGATCAGAGGAAGCAGGCAATGATATGGCGATTCAGACACTCAAGGCCACCAAGCACACTCGTGATTGGTTTGTAGGTGTATTTGCATTACCGTATGCCAGCCATCGGAATGGGTTCAGTGCTGCAGGCCTTTGTGCAAACTGCCGCTGTGACAGGCGCCTTCTACGTCGGTATGACACGAGTCTCTGACAACAAACACCACTGGACAGACGTTCTCGCTGGCATGATAATTGGCGCCTTGGTTGGTATTTTTGCCGTGAGTTTACCTCAAAATTATTGCGTTTGACTTCTAATTTTCTACTCACTGGAATTCTTTTTCTTTTACACCTATGCAAAGTTGATGGTAGAGGACGAAGGTCGGAATTTGAAAAGGTGCAGTTTTTTAACAAAACGCAGCCGAAGGGGTCTCCTGTTTGTACAAATCACTCTCTCAACTTGATTGGTCTTTCCAAATCTAAGTCTACTGTTTCCATTGGCTACATTTCCACCAATCAGATTTAGTTGTCCTTAGGTTTCTTGATCTTCACATTTAAATCCTGACTACACTTTTATGTGAAAAGGCTACTCTTCCATGAAATTTATACATGATCAAGCAGGTTTTAAATTGTGAGAACTTGGACCCACAGTAGATGGTTTTGTTGCCATCCTTTTTCCCTTTTAACCTTTGCGTGGGTGGGCGAAGCCAGTGGAAGGCTTGTTTTTGGCCTCTCCGACGCCATTCCCACGAGTACATTCTCATTGTCATAGCGAAGCATCTTGCAAATTCACTTATCCATAGAATGCAGTAGGTGGCATAAATTTTTATGCACGAGCGTGTGTACTTAGCGTATGGGACACCTCTGTTCACTCCGTGGCCAACTATGCATGTTTTGCTCATGTCACGTCATTTCGGTGCCTCAAAAATGGCAGTGCCGCTGTGGTTTTAATTTTCGGTTATAAAAGTACCCAATTAAGTGGTATCTTCGAGGATTATTTTCAGAATGAACTTATTTCGCTTCGGTGAATGCCACTTGTAAGTAAAAGTCTAAACCCAGGTAGGCATTAAGTTGTGCAAAAGCTTCTTTGAAATTTTAAATGCTTTTGGAGGAACCTCATGTCATTTTGAAATGAATGTTCCATTTTGTAATTCTCCATGTGACTCATATTCGAAGTTTGAATCGCTTGGTGGAAAGAGGTTTCTCAAATCATCTACTCACTATGTACCACGCCTGCTCGGATTCCTACTTCGGTACTTCAAGCACCTGGCACATGGTTTTAAAAAGGGCCACTCAAAATGAAATGGTATTACCACTTGAAACGGGGCCTTGATCTTGAACCTTTCAAATACGTGTTTACCCAGCCACGTATTTTGTTACGGGTTTGGGTCAGCGAGCTTATCTCTCGGGATATTCGCATTTTGCGTAGTCGCGTCGCAACTTCGTAGCTAATCTGCCTCCTTGCCAAAGGTACTCAAGTGTATTCTCCTCTCATTGGTCGTGCTTAAGTAAAGTCAGCCCTTAAGGACATAATCTGGGCAGTCGACTTTCAATCGCCTCCGTCTTCCCGAATGAGTTGTCTGACAAATGGACTTATTTCCACGGTAAAGTTGTTCATACTTCTATGTATGGGTAACAGTGGCAGGTGTTTTGTCAAACACACAACTTTTACAGCCTTATTTCTTTTGTTGAATGAATTTTTCAAAGGCACATCGTGAATGAGGCAAAATATTTCCTCAATTTGTTTAAATTACAGAAGTACTGCAAACCAAGACTTCAACTTACTCATTATCTTTCCAGTAGATCTACCATACTTCCGTAAACTTTAATTGTTGAAATATGCCTGGATTTGCTTTGTTTTGTTTGGACCTGAGTTTGTCGGAACGCATCGAAAGGCGGCCCTAGTGTCTCACTGAGCGCCTAAGCCTCACCATTTGTGCTTCGAAAGCTGTTTGACCCTTCACAGCAGCAAGTGTGCAGTACTCAAAACATTCCAACACCTCAGAGGTGTCTGACTTCCAAGCTGTAAATATTTTGTTCATTCAAATGACTTGTAGGATCCTCAATCCATTCCCAATGTTTGAAGATGGTTTCGTACTAGCTCAGAAGACCATACACCCAAGGCGATTAAAGAAATCACATGGTTAAAGGTGTTTAACCTTGCATAATTTTACGCTGGATTAATGCACTCTCCTAAATGGCAAAGTTTATAGCTCATCGCTCCCCTCCCTCTGCCACCTTCCAGGTTCGCTACGCTACAGACGTGCGTGAATTCGACGCCGCGGAAGCGGAGGAGGTGGGGTAGAGGGCATCGCCTCACTCGTCTAATAGCAAGCTCCGTCTAAACACCTCGTTATATTCGGTGTGGAATTCAACCCTCCCTCCTTTATTTTGCGCCTTCTCCCCCACCCCACATACCACTACCTTCACGCCCATGTTTTGTGTCCTTATTTTGCACTTCTAACTCAACTGGTTTTAAAGTCTATGAAGCCGCGCCAGGAATATATGATGTGTATGCTCACTTGTATGGGTGTTTTGGTGTCTTCTCTTCACTTTCCCATGGCAGGTGGTCGCGTGCTTGCTTCTGTCACGGGTTGACTGCAAGTGGGGCGAGTTAAGGGCGTTCTTCTTCGCCTCCACCCAGTAGTATTAGACTGCTCTGTTTTGACTGTCAGTTGGCTTTGTTGGGAAAATTGTTCTTTTACTTACCACTGGGGAGGATGGATGAGAACATTTTCAGCTGGGTAAATGCCTTTCACCACCATTCTAAACTCTGCTTGATCACTTGCTGACTTTGGTAATCGGAAAAAAGTTATTATGAGTTGATTCCCTAAGCTGGGAGCTTGTGCGTACTGTTTTTCAGGCAAAATTTCCTCTAACTCACGAGTTCTGTTTGATTGAATGAATTGCAAAAGAAGTGGTTTAAAGGTGTAACTTTCTCACCATGAAAATGCGCTTCTTTCAGATCTGTAAATTACAATTAAAAGTCAGCAAAGACAATCCAGTTAGCTTTTGTTGTTGGTTAAAAAGCTGAAATTCTGCTTTGTATCATCGTTTTTGAAATTCGTACCGAGTTTGACAGGCAACCGCGGGTTGAATACTACTTTAGCAATTGTCAGTAGTGGGCTGAGGTGAGACCGCTTGGTTATTGAAGTCTTATTTTTGCCCATAAATTGAACTTAAAATTAGAACACTTACCTGTGGCCCAGTCGTTGAATTAGATTTGAGTTTTTTTTAAAATTTGTTGTCATACAAACTTTTTGCACATATGTGTGACTGACTTCAAAATGCTCCCTTGATCATTATCAGGTTCTACCCTGCTTTGAAGGTGAGCAAGTTAGGCACAGATTCACATAAACACTTGCAAGAGACTGTACTAATTTGACCTGAGGCAGATTCTGTATGCAGGAATCATGGTAACATCGTAGGCCGTAAAAGTGATTCCTGTGCGTTGAACTGATGCCCCTTTTAAGTGTGACACGGAATTAACACCACTTCTATCATTACAGTGTAGAAGTTAAAGCCCGTATTAAGGGCTATACAGGTCGCAAATTAATGTAGCAAGTGAAGTTCCACACCTTCTGGTAAAAAACAACGGATGGTTCTAAGGAAAATCACCGTGTAACCAGTGTAGGGGGAAAAACCTCTAATCAAGGCCATCAATCATACTGCTTTGGGATGTCCGTACTTTCCCCCTTTTTGTCGCATACATCTTGATTTAATTAACAAATTCAGGTAGTTGCGTTGTTACTGGCGCCTCCTACGAGAGGAGGTACCGGGAAGGCCTACAACTCCTGCGACACCGCGCTCCCACACAGCCCGTCCCAGTTGGCTGATATCGTGCAGGGGTGTACTTTAAGTGTACTAATAATTGCCCTAAGGTCGTGAACAATCAAATGCCATAAATGCGAGGCGCCTCTGGCAGTCTTCGTTGTCCAGCCGGCTGTTACGCATGCGAGCGCCGACCGCCTTGCCTAATCATACACGTCGGTGAATAAAGACCTCGGTATCCATGGCTTTGTTTACCGTTTACTCGGGCTGACAGGCATACAGGAGCCAAGTGCACACACGCACACACCAGTTTCTAAGAGTAACTGATTGACACATTTCCTTATCGGGCAGGGCGTATGCAAATGAAATGTCAAAACCCGAGCATTAAACGGGACTGGTGTGAGTTAAATCCTCTGGCCTAGACATTGCCTCTAACCTCTTAAGGCTCTTGACATGGACGAATAGCTACTCTGTTCACCTAGTTTATAGGGCTTTATTCCCCAGCAATTTTGAGAGTGATGAACTTTCGTGCATGACCTCGTGAATGTAGTAAAAGTTTCCTTATCTCTCTTCCATCATCTCGCCTTAAAAAGATGAAATAGAAGTTGGGTTAATCCAAAATTATGGTTAGAAAATTTTTTGGAAGGTTCTTCATCATTTAACTCTGGCAGGATTTTAATGTTGGGAATTTAGGCAATTTATTTCTCAACAGGGTATAAATCCACTTTTCTAATTGCGCACTTTCTTTGTTGGGAATTTGCCAGTTATTTGAGAGGAGGTGTCAGACAAAAAATGCCGTCAGAATCACAATGGGGGCGGTTTTACCTATTCAAAGCATCAGGCGGTTCACTATCTCTACTATTGTTGGACTTTGGATTATCTGAATAAATGTGTATTTGTATCGAAAATCGTGATATTATCTATGGGAAGGGTGTGATCCCCTCAAACTGTGCATATTTCTTATTTACGCTTATATCCCTACTTATAAAGTAAAATTTTGTCGTCATTTCTTTAGCACTTGCTACCGAACAACGTAGAGACCTTAATGTAGTGTAATTACATAATACTTTCGCAACCTCATAAGGCCTATTTCACCCACGGAAAGTCACAAGATGAAGCAGCTCTGGTAACTCATACATGGTATGGGATTTTGAATACACGCTTGGCAGAGGTGACGGTGAGACATGCGCACCAACTCATTTGTCATGTCACACAAAACTTTCTTTACTACTTTTAACAATTGAATGAACAAGCCAATTGGGTTTTGGCACTATTTTACCCTCAATTTACATTTGGTAGAGAGAAAACTTACCACAAAAGTGCAACCTATTGTCTAACTAAGAAAGTGCAAAATCTACAATGTTTTACACTTTGCAATGGGGTAAGTAGGGAAGGCAATTGTACCTGCTTCCAGTCGGCAGAGACAGAAATAAAGGAAGGCACTAGTATGAGTGATTTTATGCTTAAAATATCATTTTTTAGGTTAATTTGTGCAAGGGATTATCCTAGTTGATTCACCTTTCTATTTTCAATTCTTATCTCAAAAAAATTTTCTACTTAATTTGGAATCTACCTCAATAACGCCTGAGTGCAAAAGTCAGTCGGTGAAACTGGGTGCCGGGAGCCTCCCACCATAGAATTTGCAAAACATCAATGAAAGTCTGCAACCGCCAACCGCAAGTTGGCCACCCGGAGACTTTCCTGAAGTGGAAAGGAGTCGCAATACTCGAAAAGAATATGCATTGCCGATGAATAGAGGGACTGAGGAGCTGCAGCCATAGCCCCCCCCCCCCGCTACCTCCTCTTCTCTTTCAATCGGCGCTCCCCTCAGCCATCACCGCGTAGTCGGTGCTGTGCGAATAAACATTCACGAACCGACCGAACCAGTCATCGTGGTCGCTTGGAACTGAGGGGCTATTTGACCGCAATGTCACTGGTCCCGCTTGACATTTCCTTCGAATCTAAGGTTTCGTCACGCTTGAGAATTGGCTTGTGGGATGAGGAATATGCCTAAAAGCAGAGTCATTTAATAAAGGGTGTTGGGAGTAAAGCTTCTCCTCTATCGCTCCTTTCCACTTTGTTCTCACTTCAATGCTACCCAGTCATAACTATGTGGGTTTGATCCATCTGTATCGGATATTCACCTAGTCACCACTTTTATACAGGTGCCACAGACAGCTTCGTAACAAGCTTTGCCTAGATGGTTCGTGGCTAGTGTCGCTTCAGTTCCTGCAGACTACGGGACTGGGATGGTTGCCAAAGATTGGCGTCATTTTTAACCCCACCTTTAGGGGTCGTCATAGATTCGCCCATCCCCAGTACATGTCCTTCTTCCTTCACGTTAAGGTCCAGCTATCAACGCTGGAACTGAGGGTGGTTGACCTTTAAGATCGGGTTCACTTTCCGCTGCCATCAGTGTAGCACCCCCAGACTTCTCTAAAGATGAATGGAGACACTGCTGGGAAGCAAAATTGTACTGTAGACATACGGAAGGTCTGAGAAGCAGGCCGCCGACACTGTCCAGCGGCCAAGTCGCCTAGTGGAAGTGCCCATGTAAAAAAAACTGAGAGTCCAGCAAACCGTCAAAGTATTACAGGCATCATGATTCCTTCAATGAATTTTAATGTAATCCCTGAGTGAATATTTCCCGGTATTTATTAACTTGATCAAGGGAATTCATGCGGTTTTTCCTTTCGGGTAACCGCAAACAGTTAGCTGTTACTTACTTCGATGTATTTAATATACGGAATTTATTATGGGAAATAAAAATCACAACCAACACAGGAATGTCACACGTCGGGAGATGTCATTCGGAGTTGTTTGCTTTGCAATCGTCAAGGCTACTCGAGCTGTCGGTTGTAATGGTAGGCACTCCGAAGGAGGGTGAAAATGAATAGAATGTGATTTCCACAATGAATGACTCGACTGGGCATTGTGTCTACCGTGGCGCTCTATTCACCAGAACCAAAAAAACTCAGTAATTAAAGTGTTTTAAGTAACTTGATGGGAAAGAGACCAAAACAACAATTGGTGGGAGGTGTAGTTGGGTGAGGCGACATTTAGTTTGCGTCTACATCAAGTGGGAAGGGAAACTCGTGGAACCCGATGGACATGCGAGTCGCATATGGGAAAGGCGAGGTCTCAAAGGCTACCAATTCGTTCTCCCTCGCTTCTTTTAATTCGCTTGCATTAGTTTAGCTTCTTTGTTGGCTGACTGACAGATTAACTTGGGCTGAGAAGTGGCCGTTGAACTCTGACACTCGAATGCATCTTGGGCTGTTCCCCGACAATCCATTCACTAACCACTCAACACTTTCGAGACGCGTACCGCTTTATCCCCAGGGGACTACGCATTCCTTGTATCTGCTACGTGTGGTGCACTGCAGATACAATGATTTACAACGCCCTGTTCACTTGCCGAAGGCAAACATTTGTGGCTGAGATCCAAGCGCCCGACATGTCTGGACATGACTTGGGTGCACAAGACGCGCTTCTCCTCCCCCCCTCCCACACCCCCACCTCCGCATCCTGACACCCTCTAGAAAACCCATGGGCGGTGACTCAATTAAAGGAATGTGCTCTTCTTCCACAAGGCAACACCCTGGCATGACCTTGCCATGGAATGGAAATGCGATAATGACCTTAATTCATCTTTCACATCCTTCATCTCGTGGTAAATGTCATTTGGAAATGTAGAGGATCAGAGACAACTTTTCCCTTGCCTTCTGAAGGCAAAACTTGTCAAAGCCGAATTGGGAAGAGGTTTAGAATTTTTTTAATTATTAGTGAAATTAGCGAGCCCAATTTGTCGAAGTAAAATATCTCAAGCCACAAGCGTGCTTTACCTGGTCATGAACAAATTTGTTTGCCCACCTTAGTTCCTCCAAAATGGAAAATGACAAATCGGAAGGCACGCCCAAAAACACAGCCAAGCAGTTGGAAAGGGCCAAAGCATTTGCTCGACAATGAAAGAATCAGAATGCCTTGTGAATGAAATGCTGGAGATGTGGGGCCAGGAATTCGCTAGTCCTCTTTAACGGGAGACGGAGTCGTGGCCACATCCCTCGTCCACTCGCCACTTAAAAGTGGAATGTCTGCCACTTGTAAATTCCAGTTTTCTTCAAGCAGGCAAGGCAAAACTGGCCTACGTACCTCTGGGCAAAATGTACGATAAGTATATTTTGTCAAAAAGTCACCTAGAATTGCCTCAAGGCAAGAGGTGTGTCGTAAGGAGTGTCTGCTTCATTTCACCTTCGATAGACTTGATCCGGACAGATAAAAGGCTGATTTCCATGGAGGGGAATGAGCTCGATCCCTCCTCCCGAAGTAAAGCCCATGGTTGAATTCCTCACAAACTATCTACTCAATTAGATATCAGTGTCACGACATGACCTAGGTCAATTACTCTCGTTCCCTCGAGCTCATTCATTCAGGCCAGGGTGTAGCAAAGATCGAAGAAACTGGTAGTCTGAGAGGAGGACGAAATTGAAATCACAACAGTATAACTAACTGTTGATGGGCCTAACTACTTCCCCCAAAAGCGCTTTCATTCTTTTTGTTTCCTTTTGGACAAAAAAAAAAAACAGAAAACGCCCGCTAGTACGGCAAAGTGAGAGCCAGGACAAAGGTAATTACTGAGTACGTATTTGGCAAGTCGAACAAGGAGATAACACCTTGTCAGAAATTGTGGACAAAGTTGTTTAAAGGTTATTTCTATCACCTTCCCGGGGGACCTTCTCCAGTGATGTGCCACCTGAATGAAAAAATTTCCCAAACATCTCGTGGTTCTTCAGCACAAACCCAATGAGTCACTGATGAGGGATTTCAAGGCCACATTTCCTGAGGCTACCTTGAAGATGCTAAAGGATGGTAAATGCATGTGGCTAAAACCTAATTATAAATGGACAGGAGAGCTAACGGATTCAGTCAAGTCATGAGCAGATCGTCACACTGCAACGGTAGTAACCGAACCCTCGAAGACTTGAGATTTTGCGTTGTTACCTGAGCACCGTCCTGCTGCGCCCACGTGGAATTTTGGCGCGAGGCGCATAGCCGACTACTCGATTTACACCACAGCAGCACAGTCGGTACAGAAAAACCGACCAATTAGCCTCCGCGTTTTGCTTCAGCTTTCAAGTTCGCCTTCCGAAGGCATGATATTAGTAAAAACTTGTCCAAAGTCCAAGATTAGCAAAGAGGCCATCAACCGTCAAGGCTAGATCGGAAATATTATAGATACTTTTGTCATCCTCCCACTGAAAGGAACGGAAAGGTAAGTGGACAGGTAGGAAGAGCAAGAGACCATGCAGGTGTGTAATAGGAGGGGGTTAATGTGAAGAAGGAAGAAGACTAAGTTAATGGGAAAACGAGTCCATGTGTCCACCGCCTACAGTGCAGGGCGCTGATCATAAGCACCGAGGGTAGGCGGTGGCGGCATCGGAGCACCGAAGGGGCCTGAGGGCGGACCGCCAAGCTGCAGTGGCATTCGCTGCATCCCCGCCTGTAGTTGTGGCGCGCCCGGCTGGAGTGGTGGTGATGACACACTTGGATGCGGTGGTGGTGGTGGCGCGCCCGAATGCGGTGGAGGTGGCACGCCTGGCTGCGGCGGTGGTGGTGGAACGCCCGAATGCGGTGGTGGCACGCCTGGCTGCGGTGGTGGTGGTGGCACCATCGAGGTGGGGAATCGACCGCCTGCCAATGGCATCGGTGGTGGCGGTGGAACAATGCTGCTGGCGCCCGACAATGGCGGTATCATGGACACTTGTGGGGGCATGTGTGACTGGAACTGACCAGCAATCTGAAAAAAAATAACAAGCAGGAGGACTAGCGCTAAATCTGAAGAAAATAATGCAGCAGAACGTCAACAACGCATAGGCATGAGGTCTGCCACTATTTTGCTCCATTAAATCAATGCGACTGGTCCTCCAATCTTTTAATCCACTTACAGACACATGACTTATAACGTCCTTAAAGGTGACTGGAACAATACGCCCAAATGGGAGTGGAAAAGTGGACACAGTAGACGGCAACTCACTAAGTCCAGAGCATGCATTCGAAGGATGGAAGGAGCGTTACCAAAGTCCAAATAACGGGCGCAACTATGGTGAATAAAACCTGCCACATCATCCACCACAGTCCACAAAAGGTACATTCCGCTTAAATTTAAGCTATTTAAGTTTAAAAAGTATATTTAGCCTCAAACCAAGGGTATTCTATGTCTACCCCATAGTTCCAAGTTCACCAGTCTATTTGCGGTACATGATTTGGTGGAACCAGTTACCATAAAGCAGGAAGGAACACATGTATTTGTTAAAGGATTTCACTAATAAATCATGTAAATGTCCCAGCAAATAGCATGCACTGTGGCCACACATGAAAATGATAATATGCCTTTGAAAAAAATTCCAGTTCAAGGGAGCAGGGATTAAACTCTCCTGCCCTCAAAAGCAACAGCCAGACCAATGCGATTGGGCAAACACGTCAGCGTTTTAAAATCAGTCGTTCGGGTAAAACTACGAGACAACTTATATGCACATTGATTCAATGGGAAGGAAGGCACATTTTTACCTCTAAACTTTTTGTGAGCAGTCGGTAGATATGATTTAGTCTACCTCATAAAAGCAACCGAAGTGACGCCTGTCTTGCTGCAATTTACTATACACGGGTATGATAGATTTTTTCATTGCACACAGTCAAGAAAACTTAAATCCTCAATTAATCTACTAAACTGAAGCGACGATCTGCAGACACAGATCACGTAGTTTACCAACTACTTGAGAGACAATTTTTTCCGATCAAATGTTACCAAAATATCAAGGAATTAGACTCACCGGGGGCGGAGTTGCAGACGCCGCAGAAAGTTGTGGTGGCCGTGGTGGTGGAATAGATTGCTGCTGCTGCGACTGCTGTGGAGGTGGCATTGGCGGCCCACTCATGAAAGCAGGACGTGGACCGGGCGGCTGGAGAGTAGGCTGCGAGGTGGACAGATGAGACGAAGCCATGTTAGTGGCGGGCAATAGCGCGTGTTGCTGTTGCATTTGTGTCTGTGTAGGTGGGATGGAGCCTAGTGGTAAAAAACTGCCTGCGGATGAAGCGAGATGCTGCGGTGGCTGTGGCGGCGTCGGTGCAACCCCCGTGATTGAGGATGTCGGCGGTGTCCTCATTGTGGTCACTACCGACCAAGGTAGTGCTTCATGCTGTAAGACGGGCACTGATGAAATCTGAAAGGAGCAAAGAGAACCGTATTAACTAAACCAGAAGATACGTATGATAGTACCGAAATTCGATTGATTGAATCAATCAGACATGTCTCATCGTCAATTGCACTTCGTAGTTATTGGTCGTAAATTTATATGCTATACCATCACACCATAAATTGATTCGGTCAAAGGTGGTGCAGTGACCGCTTCCTCGAAGACACTGAGCGTATGGGCTTGGGCGCACAAATTAACCAAACGTGCACAAACGCAATCACTAGGAGCCTGGTTGCAGCACACATACACAGCATTTAAACAGTTACGAGCTAATGACCACTTATTAACAATTAGTACGAATTTTTTTCCGCATACAGGTGGAGGCAATGATGCGGGAACGGTTGGCTGCTGTTCCGAAGGCTGCGACAATAATGGCTTCCTCAACGTCGATTCAAAAGGTGGAGCTGACGAGTCCTGTGGTGGAAATGGAGCATGATTAAGTTTGGGCGGTTCATCCGATGAAGCAGGCAGGGCACCATCGTCACAAAGCGGTTCCGAAGACCTCTACAACAAACCAAAATCCAGATTTTAGAATCCATCCATTTTGCATAAAAAAGGCTAGCATATGGAAAATCAAAATAAAGTAGTAAGAAAAGCAGTGTTTGCGAGAGAAATAACCTCAGGAGACGGAGAGGCAGCAGCACTGCGAGAATTCATCTTCGATTCCTGCTTAGAATCTTGCATAAACTGGTCAAATTTCTCCGAAAGTTTGCTAAATTCTTCACGAAGACGCTTGATTTCTGTGAATAAACCTTCGATGTCAAGTGAGTGTCTGGTATTTTCGCCATATATAGCTTCATTGGCGAATAACTCCGCTGCCTGAGGAACTAGGAAAATTTCGGAGATACGTATAAAAGAAGACATAAAGATGCTAGGTATTTAAGACGCACAGATAATACAATAAACCTGTATTATAGTCAAGATCAGCTGTTGAAAAATCGACCTCCGGGAAATATTCAAAATACATTAATTTACTCGACAGCAACATGTAATGAGGCTATGCATATTCATGGCAAATATTCTAAAGGGAAGCTAGACAAATGCAAGAACATGACATACAACAATAAATAAGGAAACTAATACACTGGCTTACCGACGAGCTTCAGGCGTAATGTTTTGTACTGACGAATGGCGTAGGATAAGTCAAACTCCTCTGCGATAGTAATATACTCATCATCTATCAAGTGGATGTAAGAATAGAAGATACATACCCTCATCCTTGTATTTTATGGTAAAGCTTTCCAAGTAATCAAGTTTGGGTTTAAATACACGCTGCATCATCAATATGAGCTCGTCATAGGTTAGCTCTTCATTGTGGATGAGAATGCGACGCAAGTCATCGCCCAATTGGGCTTTGATTACCAATTTCCCCACGAAATCTCCATCCGTCTTCGCAGCCACAAACGACATATCAAACAGAAGTGAGGTGTTGGCGCAGCTTTGAAATTGCCGCGTGAGGAACCGATTTCAACAAACAAAGAACGTCATGTTTGTTAAAAGTCGCAATATCAATCGTAAAAAATCAAAAAAAATTATTTTAAACAAAATTTGCATTCGAAAAAGGGTAGTATAGAAAGTAATGGCTACCTTACAATCAACCTAGATGGATTTATCACAAAAGGCATTATAACAATTTAGCTTAAGTGCTTTTTTAATACTTAAGAAAAAACTATTGAATGTAAGTTATCTTTAAACCTCTACAGGCTTCTAATTTTCAGCCAATACATTTCTTTCGATAGATTATTCCGTTGCCATCTAGTTTTTAAGCCATTGAATGTTAGTTTTATCTGGCTGGCTGTCGTACTCTCTTTGGGTATCAAAATAGGTGCAAAATATTTTGCACCTTCAAATACATTAACATTAAGGTGCCACATAGCTACTGTTTTTAGGCAAGTGATAATTTGTCGAAGGAGATTGTAAAAAAATACTGATGTAAAAACATTCTGATTTTGGGTGAGATATGTTTAGTGAGGGTAATAATGTGATTGTTCATTCTGTCCAAAAGATGACCTTTAATCGGAGTTGTCCGTCTGTGACGTATTCAAAAGTCTGCGATACGAAGTGTCATAATGAGTTCTTATGAAAACGCCAAATCCATTGCTGACTACCTCAGTGGCGTTGTTCCTCAGCTTCCAGAGATTGGTATCATATGCGGCTCTGGTTTAGGTGGCTTGGCTGAGTTGGTTACAGAGGCTACTGTTGTCAAGTACTCTGATATAAAAGGATTTCCTAAAAGCACTGTCGTCGGGCATCCTGGTAACCTTGTATTTGGAAAACTTGCTGGTAAAGACGTCGTACTTATGCAAGGACGATTTCATCCGTATGAAGGCTATGAGATATCTCAGGTAAGGAAAATATTTGTCACTTTTAACATTATAGGTCATCCTTCCTATACGCGTTATGAAACTCCTCGGTGTTGAGACCCTAATCGTTACTAATGCTGCTGGTGGTTTAAATCCCAAGTTTAACGTCGGTGACATGATGATCATCAAGGATCACATTAGCTTGCTTGGTTTAACCGGAAAAAACCCACTCGTTGGTCCAAATGAGTCTCAGTAAGTTTGATTCTTCTAGCTAATCTATACTTTTTTTAGTTTTGGGCCCAGGTTTCCAGCATTGAATGGTTTATACACAAAAGAGCTGCGTGAACTGGCAAAGGGATTAGCGAAGGAACTGAGTATTGAACGATACCTGCAAGAAGGTGTGTACATTGCCCAGATGGGTCCCTCCTACGAGACTCCAGCCGAGGCTCGCTTCCTGCGAATGATTGGTGCCGACGCAGTTGGAATGAGTACCATACACGAGACGGTCGTTGCAAAGCACGCGGGCATGAAGATTTTTGGCATGTCTCTCATCACCAACAACATTGTGGTGGATGAAGACAGTCAAGTTAACTGCAATCACGAGGAAGTCCTTGAGACCAGTGCTAAGCGGGCGGAGATAATGAAAACCTTCGTGAAAAAGCTTGTTGAAAAGCTATAGTGACCTCTTAAATTTAATGATGCCCTTTTACTATTGCTTTGTCACATAAATTAGAATAAATTTGGTTTGAAAATTTCACCACTGGGGTCATTAGTCCATTTTCATTTTGTGTTTCTGGGTATAAAACTGCTAAACTTTTGGTATTGTCTGCAATAAAGTGCTATATTTATGGAATCCCTTAAAAATACTCTGTCATAGGATTTAGGCTTGCAACTCCGAACTACTGAAATTGGTCTCTGGTATTCTACTTACCAGTTCCGGTCTGAAATACATGGAACATTTTAAGATTAACGAATCCTATCTTGGCCGATCTCGTAACTCATTGTGATAACAGCATGATTCTGCTTTTTAACTAGTCATCATGTAGGTGTGAAAACCTTTAGTCGTCCAATACTGACGGAGCAATAATTCCCTCGTTAAAGTGGGAATTTATTTTAATGTCATGTCTCATAATGGTTAGACCAGTCAACGCGGTGTATCGAACAATTCTTAATGGGTACTAATACAGAGTATCTGTGCCTCGACCGTGTGGTGGATGAATCATCTAACTTCTTTCTGGGCGTCTGAATGGAAGTAGGTACAAGGAAAGGCGGGTGTCTTTTTGGTAGTGGGAACATCTAGAGTCCTTTTGTGGATATTTTGAGAAATGCAAGAGTCTGCAAAGCGTCGACTTGCCTTCCTTTTACCCTCGCTTGCGATTGGTCAGCTGGAGGCTGCCAACAGAGTTTTGTCTCCCACCCAACGACCACGAGGCAACTTCATGCCCAACACATAAGCAGTAACTAGGTCTCCTTAACTTAACTCCGGAATTTCTGCTATTTCTTGAAGGAATGTGGGCTACTGTCTGGAAAACCTAATTTATTCTGACCGCAATTCCAGGTTTATAATAATTTCAGTCTCTGAAAGGAGGTTGTTGGTCATTCTTAATAAGTGCATGAAGTGCATGTCATTCAATAAGTGCCATCTTAGAAAATCTTTAAAGGCACCGGATGCACCAGTTGGTATAAAAGCCGGGTACGGGATTTTAGTCTCTAATAGCCGTGTTCCTAACATAAACGCTTAAATATTGCGTTTGGAATACCAAAAAGACCATGGCAATGATTTAGGACTTCTGTGCATGTGGGAAAGTCAGTTCGTGCATACATTATTCTTTTTGGGAGGAAATCTCAACTCTACTAGGGAAGAGTGCATAAAAATGTGGTAGACATGGATAAGCTTGTCTCTACACTAAGTAATAATTTTTAGTGGGAAAATGTCTAAACTTATAAGTCGGCCATTAGTTCAGAAAATCAAATTGAGGGGAAGGCCTATGTACTAAGATACTTCTCATTTGTTGGTGATTTCATAGCCTAAATACCGCACAAAGGTGATAAAAATGGTGACTAGCTTTGAATTTTTTGTGACTAACACCTAAGGTGCTTGAAAGTTAGTTGGCCAGACTATCATGTCCGCCAGGAACGTGTACAGCGGTGGGGGAAAATACAGCCGACGGATGGACTGATTTCGGACCCCCGTTAAATGAGTAATCTGAGCGTCCAAAAATTGGCACCCGACGAGAAGCACAGACAGAGGTGGTTCTGTACGTAAATGTCAGGATTTATTGCCAAACCGGGAGTTGTGCGGATCCCGCATATCACATCAAAGAACACGTGTGGCCGTGCGGTCAGAGTTCAGTCAACCGAAATCCAAAACATGGCACGTAAAACAATGGAAAAATGAAATGCAAATATATACAATTCCCGTTTTTGTTTTATGAAAAAAATGTTGGTAGTATTTGATAGGCTAAAACGCTGGACTTAAAAGTGGCTTGCCACTTAATTATAATGTAGTGAGTTCCATATAAATTCCCCATTATTCCAGTGGCAAATAAGTGTCTCCCTTCATGTGGGAATGCAATAAATCCGCATGGAGCCAAATAAGGGAGAAGTAGAAGTGTAATTATCTAGGATCCTGCATCCTCTCTGAGGCCATAATAAGCCAGACCATTAAGGGAGAAGCGATGTCAAGTATATCAAAGAAGGGCTAAAAGGCTCCCGGGGAGGCACAGTTTGAAGGCACTCCTACTAAGACAAAAGCACAAGTTGAGGATCTCAAACAGCTCAAGTAGATAAATGGATCCTTATAAAGGAAATAAATGCTAAGTTCTCCTCTAAGTCGAAGCCTTGTCGTCGACGCTCCCCCTTATAACGTCTCCGCTTTCCATGTAATCGACGTTAGTGCAAACTTCAACGTACCACGAGGCCAGTTGAAGACTGACCTAATAACATCGTGTTTGAGGGCCAAACCTGCCATTACGTAGTAGCAAATACCGTAAGTTTGTACGGGACTTCTCAAAACCACATTTAATATAGGACAAAGTGTATCACAGAAGAATTAGTTGAGGGTGATTGTAGCAGAAGCTGGACAATGTCCTATAGAAAGCCCTCCAAGGAATTAAATGTTGTCCATTAAAACGTACCCCCGTTCTGTACACTTCTATCCACCAATCTTAAATTCCTCAAGTTATTCTTTGTCATAAGTCATCTTCAAATCCACGTGTATCCCGAAATAACTTCTACCTCAAGTGCCTAATTTTGATTCAACCAAGTTTAACAGAATGAGACACAAGTTAGAGAAAACACAAATCTCACATATAAGCATGCTAAAGGATAAATGGGTACATAGAAGGACGGAGAAAGGAGTAGAAGATAGATGGATGGATGGATGG
>NW_020170577.1:19854-22473 GCF_000524195.1 Echinococcus granulosus | reverse complement strand
ATGGATGGATGGATGGATGGATGGATGGATGGATGGATGGATGGATGGATGGATGGATGGATGGATGGATGGATGGATGGATGGATGGATGGAAATGTAGACCTTAAAGTAGATAAATTGAACAAACTCTAAAACATGTCTCTAGCCGGACAATTTCTTGCCTACTGAAGTCATTCTATTAGGGGCTCTTCCAGTTCCCATCTGCTAAGAGGATAAGATCAAGTGTGGTATGTGAGACAGGTCATCATTACCGAGTCATGTTTTGATTATTTAGTCTCTTAAAAGCCAAAATCTGAGGTAAAACCCTCATTTCTCGCGAATTAACGCCCTAAGTGCCTACATTTCTATGGATATTTTATCCGATAACACCTTCTACCACAGATCCAGTAACGGCGACGAGTTCACAGTCCATCCGAGAGATCGCTGAGGTCACCTCAAATCTATGGCATGACCCAACCACAAAGGTGAGAAAAAGCAAGCCAAATGTGCGCTTAATCAGAAAGACTTTAAAGTGGTAGAATCCATGTACGACGCCTAACACACAGTTGTTGGTTGCGTCACTGGTACTGGGTCATGAACTCGACCTGAATGTTGGTAGTGACAACATGCGGATACCGAAGGTGTGAGACTTTTGGCACCACGCGATGCATGGGAGCTACACAAGGCGACCAAATAAGGTCAGGCGGCTAAGTCACTGTACAAGCCTCTTTAATGTGCCACAATTTAAAAGCTTTTCTTAACTAGGTAACACTTTAAGTTCCACTTTATTTGCCCTTCTTGTAGCTAGATAATAAGAAGGACCCAGCTCCTGTCGCCTCCGTTCCTGTCTCACTTAATATTCTTTAATGTCTAAACTATTTTGCATGGGATCGTGAAATTTACTGTCTTGTACCAATTGTGTTCATGCTATAATTTCAGTCATCATCTCCTCGCCTTTCTAGAGTGCGTTATGTGGCATGCTCCATGAGGCCATGTTTAGTATGACCTTAAAAGAATGTAGAAAGAACAATCTTTCCATTGTATCACCAGTCCCGATTGCTTTTGAAGAGAGGGGATGGAGAAGAGAGGAAGGAAGAAGAGGAGAATAAAGAAGTGTTTCTGGTATATCAACGTTGTGTCGAGATGTGACGAGGCCATAGATCATGTGGAGTGGTTACTGAATGGATTGTTTGAAGATAACCCAGGACATATCCGTCCGCTTAGCATGTGCTAGAATTCAATAGCCACCAATCGTCCCAAGTCATTCAGTCAGCCATCGGTTAGAGAATCTAAACTGTGTGATGTGAGCTGCTTCGCTCACATTAACCCTTACTGAAAGTTGCAACACCAATTTGGCCATTGAGGAGAAAAAACGATCATTTTGAAAGTGCTAGCACCTCCGACTAGATTATTATCAGAATCACTTAGTTCAGTTCTAGTCATTGGTGTTCTACAACTGCTGTCAATTTACCTACACGCAGAAATGCAAGGGCAACAAATAGAGAATAACACCCAACATGCTTAGTCGACGCTTATAAGAAATGTTTTTTATAAGAAAAAAAGGGCAGCTTAGCATAAGATAAAGGTTACTGTACGCACTGAATCATGGACGTACATTTCTGCTTGATAATGCGTGTGTTCAAGCGGTCGTATCCATTGGCCAATTCCCCATTAGCCTCAACAAGATAACATGATGGAAATCGCGAAAAGTACACGTCTACTAACAGAAAATCAGTACCAAGTATTTTGTGGCATTGATTTACGGGTACCGTGTTTTTTTTGGATCATGATTTGTAAACAAATAAATCACGCATTTCTTTTCAGCAAACATGGCTAGAAGTAACACATATTACATAATACACATTTAATAGTGAAAAGGCTTGTAAAATATGTAGGGTAAAACAAGTAGGTGAATTGCATAGGTCCATTAAATATGTCCCATGGAATATGCAAGTAATAAAAACACCCACAAATTATTTTATTCGACTATCATTATTAACTAAAAGATAGATCAACCAGCAGCTACTTGCGTTGGATGATCTACCTTATTTGAAATTGCACGAAAGACTCCTCCTTTTCGGTAAAAATGCGCATTCCACTTAGAGCTAGACGCTGTAAATTTGTATTAAAAAAGAGGAAAAGTAGGCAGAATTTCACTTTGATGGATGACTCACAACAGGCTTCATACAATACGAGCCTTTAAAAATCGTGCAATGCTTTGAAGCATTTAAACACAACTTGTGTGATTATAATATTTCACATTTATAATCCTTTTGCCTTTGGAAAATTGCAATTTATGACGTCATTTCAAGGTCTGACCCAAGTAGCTAAGTCGTAGTGTGCAATGAGTGGGGCCATATAAAAGGTACAAGTTGATGCAGGAGAGAGACAGTTGTGCAACACTCACAGCCGTAATACAATGGGCTCCTACGAAGATGCCAAAGCTGCTGCAGATTACATCAAGTCGAAGGTGTCACTGACACCACAAATTGGCATCATCTGTGGTTCTGGACTGGGCAAGCTGGCCGAAATTGTCTCCGAACCGGTCATCGTCAAGTACTCCGAGATCAACCAGTTCCCCATCAGCACCGTCGCGGGACATGCTGGCAATCTCGTATTCGGTAAACTCGCTGGCAAAAG
>NW_020170577.1:17743-19754 GCF_000524195.1 Echinococcus granulosus | reverse complement strand
ATTGGTGATGAAAATGCTCGAGAGGATGTAAAGACACCTTCCCTCCTAGTCAGCCCATCTTGTCTTCCCTCTTATCTATTTATGGAACCGTCAAGTGGCACAAAGTAACTACTTTCTACTAGAATAATCTCTGGCTTGTCAATATTTATATTTTGCAACCTAAAATTGAGTTGATTTTTTGGTGTTAGAGCGTGACCGGATGCGGGCCTTTAACCTTGACAATGTAGCCTTATTAAATGACTACTTTATATGAAGGTGGTGCTCCTAGATGAGTATGACGAGCCCTTGTGATCGTCTTTCCCTTGTTTGGAGAGTATTTTATGAACTATTGCTGTTACTTCTGCGACAATGAATCTTTTGAGAATATGATATCTGTGAAGCCACTCTCGAATGTTGGTTGGGGAAACCGTGAAACGTTTAGCGATTTGTAAGGATGAATCGGAAAGACATCACCGTCGAAAAACTACCTGGAATTATCTTTCTACCTAGCTTTTTACAAACAACAATGTATTTGAAATAAGAGTTGGTGCCAGTTGGGGATTTCAATGGCGGTTGGAACGCTCAATGTAGGATATCTGTCAGATGTTGTCTCTTGTTGTGACTCTTGCCTCCCGAGAAGGACCAGGAGTCACAAAAATGAGTGCCGCACCATCAGACAATCTGAAGGAGAGGCAGCTTAGGGATTCCCATCTTTACGGTGACCCTCCTGGTGTACAAACGTCCCCCGGACGTGCAAAGTGGTGAAGATGTCTCATTTGACCTGTTAAAACTTTGAGTAACCCTGTCTCAGATGCCAGCCCAGTTTTAATCTCTTGGTTTAACTATTATAATTGAATATGTAAAGTGAAGCAGTCTTCCTTACTTCCACAATTTATAAGGCACTCTGGACGTCGAATAAGCTGTTTATTCCGCATTATGGTATTGTGGAATCTGTTCCCGTAAGTGAATTTGGTGAATATCAAGTAAAATTGAGTAATGAATGCTACTTATTAAAGCACTGACAAAGAACCACTGATAGATACTGCTGGAAGGGGACTTCGAAAATCTCTTTCACGTAGCTGTAAGCTAGAGGAAAGGTGTCTAAACCAGATTTATTCAAAAGTCTGGGCTTAAGCATTACCCAATCAGGATGATAAAGACGGCGACTATTAAAAAGTTGATGACTTACCCCTTCGTAAGAATTCCTTTTAAGGCTATTGTCTGTGTACTGTGCAAAACAATGATATAGAAGGCGAGGTGAGCATTTACAATTACGCAATTCGCCTGGGTTAAAGTACTTGGTAAACAAACTCAAAACATTCTTCCAAAAAAACTTTTTAGCATTTAAAGACAATTGTATTTCTCTTTTTTAATGGGAAAAAGGAGGAAAAGTGGAGCGAACCTTTATTTTCCACACTAAGTGACTGTCACAGCTTCTGCCATTAACTTAGCAAATAGAATGAAGAAAAAAGAAAATACGAAGTAGTTATTAATCATGAAACTGGCGTCTCACTTCTACCGCATCATCAGTGTAGCTAGCTAGGCACACAAACGAGCCCGAAATGCCTTCAAGGTGGGTGTGACGTCGCTTATCACTCGACGGCATAAAGTGGCGCGGACTACGGCTAGGCACACCTTCCAGGACTTGTGACCCACCACCCAGGAGCCACGGTGTGAGAGACCTACCTCTAACAAGAGATGAATTGACTATAAAAAAAGGGAACTAAGTAATAATATCCAGCATCTTCTTTTAATGAGGATTAAGTAAATGGTAAAAGCCTTTTCAAGGATCTAACCTTGTTGAAACAGTCAGCACTACGGCCGAGAAACGAGGACGGGACGGGCTTGCACAATGTCAGGCTCAAATATTCCCCAACATTAAAACGTAGATCCGCATCGTAAGGAGGTACCTTTGAGTACCTAATGCCACTCCATTTAAGCAATGATGGTAATTTCATCAAAAACTTGGGATGCGTAGGCCTTTTACCACAGCTACCCAAAATACAAATTGAGGCGCACGAGGTGCAGAGAC
>NW_020170577.1:8643-17643 GCF_000524195.1 Echinococcus granulosus | reverse complement strand
GGATGGATCCGG
The DNA here is from genome assembly GCF_000524195.1 of Echinococcus granulosus. Taxonomy (NCBI): domain Eukaryota; kingdom Metazoa; phylum Platyhelminthes; class Cestoda; order Cyclophyllidea; family Taeniidae; genus Echinococcus; species Echinococcus granulosus. The sequence goes on along the minus strand of NW_020170577.1, from coordinate 17,631 downwards.
AATGGATGGATGGATGCAGGATGAATACAGGATGGATACATGACGGGTGGATACGAGATAGGCATATATTAAATGGCCTATTTTTTAATGCTTTTCAAAAGATACGAATAGGCTTAGTCTCTACTTAATTACTTATTCCTTATTTCGCTTACAATGAGAAAAACGGAGGTAATTGTCACTTTTATGCTGCAATAGGGTGCGGAGCTTTGACATCCCATTCTAGCATTTGTTTCTTTGCATCTACAGTCTATGCCACCAGACAGTCATCCCACTGAGGACCATAAATCCACCTCCCTGGAGTCAGTATTGACACAACTAATAAGTAAATCCGTCGGATGTACCTCTTCAGAGACGACTTAGAGGAGGAGCTTCTTGGAGTTTCAGTTCTACTATTGACGTTAAGGATGCTATATTTTTTAGCTCAAGATGTCAATCAGTCACAAGAGATAAAATATTTAGGCGATGTGATGTATTTCCATCCAGTAAATGGCCCAGAGTCCGAAGTGAATACGTTTGATCAGAGTGCGGCTCGTTATTATTGTTGCCCTCCCTTAAATGACCAAAAATTAAGAGACAGGTAGCTTGGCAACTGAACTGAGAACTCATTCAGTTAACAGAAAGGATAGAACTGATTACGCAAATGCGGAGCTTAAAACTGTCACCTCCACAACTGCCTGATTTGGGGGCGAGAGGGGGTACCACCTCTTTCAATCATGACGACTTTCAAGTAAGCTAAGTGGTCTCCACACCCCGTTACGCCTTTTCAGCATCATACCAGTCCTTGTAGCACTTAAATGACTTTGTATAAGGCGTAGAATTGAAGGGCGAATTGAAGGAAACTTTACTAAAGGATGGAATATGGCACCTTCCCTGCATCATCTCAAAGAGTATTTATGGGATTCTTTTCACAACTTTGGAGCATCTGAGGCTAACTACAAGAATCTTCTGTGATTCAATGGAGTCTCTCATGTCTCAACCATATACGCATGCTTACTGATGGCCTCCCTTTGCGGGACCTCAACTGCCTCTCAGCTAACCCATGGAAGCAAGAAGATACACACAGTACTTGAGGCAAGTTGGTTCCAGTGTCTCATTTAAAAAACAAAGGCATAGTAAATGCAAAAGAACAACCTAAGTATGTTATTTTAGACTAAATTAATAGTATCTGTGATTGGCAACATTTTTAAGGATTCGCAGCTCCGGGATTGGCATCAAAGACCTCATGCATGGTACGTACTGCGACTGCGTCAACACTGTACACTAGCAAGGAGTGCAACCCCTTAAGAAGTAAGTCAGCGATATGCATTTTTTTGCCCTCCTCCTTGGCCATCTCATGGAACTCCTGCCTGCAGATGTTGATCATAGTTGGAAAACGCGGTTCAAATCTGATAAAATATGGTGCTGCCTTTCATCAGTTTCACGGAAAGATTGACCTGAAGGAATTAGGGGGCCTTGTGTTTGTCCTCGCAGGGATGGTGTCTGCCCCGCTCGATAATGATATGTTTGCCAGCACATATGCCAAAAAAATACAGAAGCAGCGGCATGTTCCACGACGGCGCTCTTAAGGGACTACTTGATCATGCGGTAATTGACGAGAAGTCGGTCTTGACTATCACATTGCTTACATTTTAATTAATTGAATTCTTTACTTAACGCATTCCGGTGTAAATTTTATGCTTTAGCAGGAGCCTGCAATAGGCCTTACGTTTTACGCGTCTATAGAGGGAAAATACTTTTTCCCGTTTTAATCTATGCGCAATTTCTATGCAATTTAAATGTCTTGTCTATTCGATTTGATACAATTTGTTCAATCTAGATTTGTGCTGGTGGAACTAAAATGGTTGTAGAAGATGCGCGTATTCTGTAGACAATTGTTTACTCCCTCCTTTGTTTAAACATATCTTAGGTGAGAGACGGTCAGCTTACGTTAACTACGCGACAGAGCGCATGCCTTTAGTCCCAGAGGGAAAACAAACTCGATATTCTTTATTACTTGGCAACCTGTAAACTGCTGTGTCATCACACTCTTTTCGCGCCAAAAATGAAAGGAAGGAACGTAGAATCTGTAACATTCGCAAATCCATTGCGCAACAGGTTTATGTATCAACATCACCGATTTAAACGATTTTAAATTTTGTGCTTAGAGAAATATCAAGCTTGTGGAACTGATGCACATTGATTATTTGATGCAGTAGGTAGTGATCCCAACTCCCAAGGATATCATTTAATAGCCGCAATATGAAACGTATTGCCAGATGGTTTACCTTGTTGTGGGAGATTTCATTAAGTTGCTAGGTCATCACTTGAGTTCACATAAACTGCGGCCTTGTAATTGCAAGAAGAGAAGCAGGTTCACCCATTTACACTTCAATCTTTAACACAAGCATTACCGCTATCACTAAAAGGTATTTTGAAATAAATTCAGCAGACAGTGGGAATCGAGAATTACTGAATAATATATTCAAAGCTGCTAATAAGTTATGAATTTCTGTAAAGAAGCGCCGAGTATTAAAAATGGTGTAGATGCAGGCTGAAGTATCTTGCATCCAGAAAGCACTAGTTGCTGCACTCTGAAGCGAAAAAGGTTACGCAAGTGACCATGCTTCGGTAATCTCACTTTCCTCTTATCTGTTATTCGCACACTTTTCATTTTATTCTAAAATTGTTCAGGAAGAGCAAACAATAAGTAAGCAGTAAAACTAGGTCACAAAAATGATAAAGAAGAAGCCTTACTTCCCCTATCATTATTATAATGTTGCCATTGACGGTAGAAAGAGCCATTTGGTATAATATTTGGTCAAAAACGCCAGTTTTGCATCAGCTATATGCCAAAGAATAAAACCAATTTTTCGGAAAAATCACTACCCATTGAAATGTGACTGTAGTTTCGTGCTGTGTATTAAAGCCAGGACCTAGGAAGCGCAGGCACTTAAGACTCCGTCATTGCATCTGTACTTAGAGGCTGAACCATTCCAGTGGTCTCTATTCCTTCTTTACGTAAGCATTGCACTTTATGCTCTAGTATGATCTCCTTTTAACTCCAGATTAACTCGAAGATCTTTAGTGGCAGAATACAAAATCCCAAGTAAGTGCTGTTCATAGCTTTGGCAAATTTTTTGCACAAGAATGATCCTCTGGGCATTAAAAAAAAGCAATAATATGCGGTGTCTGAAGCTAATCTGCGTAGGTGAGACTCCTTCCTACATCAAAGAAGTCTCAAAAATTAAAATATTTTTTGCTAAAAATGTGACAATAATTTTAAAGTTTAAAAAAACACAAGCTTCAATTTTGAAATGAGATGATTAATATGTGCCACTTCAGGTGTTTAACCGCACCGATGACAGTTCTGTGATTGCCGCTAGGTTTGAGGCTGTGGTCATCGTAATAGCATCAGATGTCCAGTCAATAGAATGTACATTTCTACCATCCAATGCATATTTTGCGTCGTGTATGTATGTTTTGGTAGTATTAAGTTGGGGAACTTAGTGATTGTTGTTTCACTAGGTTTGGAACATCCTGTCCTCCATTGCATTGTTTCTGTTTTCTTCATTTATGGTCTTTTGCTCATAACTTAATTTTGCAATATTTGTCCCTATTCTTCCGAGCGTTACTAGGCTTACTAATGCCAATATTTTAAGAGCTTGATGTTGAAGGCTATGCTTTTCGCGTTGCTGCTTCATTGAGTAAGGCCATTATCCCATTACCTTGACTATTTCAGCTTCTAACTCTCCACAATGTCCCCGGATGTCCATTCTCATTGCGAGCAGCGGCGTCTTTTGTTTGATTTACCATCTTTGAATGATGAGTGTGACTTAACAGCAAAACTCGAGGTGCATTGGAATATGCATCTTTACAGCAAACTACAGGCACTCAATGCGGTTAGTTTTGAAATGTCATTTGAAATTCTCCCTCGTTAAACCTGTTCCCCCTAGCGCGGTTCATTTGTGCCTTCAGGAGTGTATGTCAATGGGTCTCTCGCTGTATCTTCGCAAATCGGACTCTCACTCTGGCATAATCGCTTTCATTGGTCTTGCCACTGCTTTTTATGAACTCTTCGAACAACATCTACGATGTCTTAATGCGCGTGAAGATATTGACATCGAGCAAGTTTCGTCGTCGGATACTTTTTCCTCCAACTGGTTCGAATTTTTGCAGCGTTCACCTACTGACGGTGGATTTGGAGCACCTGTGGAAAATGTATGACCGTTGTAAAGAGGAGCCTTAAATCGGACGTGATGCGGTACACCAGGCCAAGGGACGCGAAAAGAGGCTTTGAACAGAAAAGCCAACTCTTTATAATCAGCTTCAGGCCTCTAAGGAGGCTGTAAGTCTTCTGCCACTTTTGCATTTACTCGAACAGGTGGCGCAAATGTGGAATCTTGCCCCCTCATTGTCCTATCTTAAGTCGTAAAATGTTGTTAAGATGACTAAGTCGCGACTTTAGTAGTCGTAGAATATCCCTCAGGCGTGGCTCCTCTTGAAGATCATAAATACATACTTTGTTTTAGAATGGTAAGACTGTTAGATCTGAGTGGTCAGACGGAAAATACTACCTTGTATTCGATGGGATTGTGCAATCTGAAACATATAAGCGTTGCAAGCTGGTTAAGTTTGATTACTTTTATAAAAGGGTGAATTAGCGGATTACAAAAGAATGACGAAACCCAAACACACGATCGTCTCTAGCCGATAGAAAATGGGGTTTGGGCAGCTAGCTGACTATTGCTTCTCGCCCGATCACTGTTTTTGCCGTTGGTAAATCCTGGTGAATTATAAGCAGTGGTTATGACTACGTAATCAGATGAATTTAATTTGTCACCCAGTTTTTTAGTAAACATTCAGCGCAATTAATTCTGTAACAAATATCCCGTGTAGCTCGATTTCATGTAGAATTGGCTAAAATTGGTACTCTGTTGACCCATCAACGCCTTTGAGTTAACTGAAGGTAGTTATGTCTGGCGTTCACGTTAGGCTGGGGCCTCGATGTTTTCACCCTTCTAGGGGCATACTACCAAGGCGATAATCCTCGTAATAATTGTTGTGCATATCATTGGTTATTTTAGTTCAGACCCCGTACATCGAGACGACGAGCTACGGTAGTAGGACCTTCCTGGCGTGTTGTCTGGTGATGGGGAAAAGTTCTTGAGAACCAAAACGTCAAACCAGAATCGGTGGATCTTCGCATCTACTCCTATCTGTAGAAGACTGACCACCGCTAATGTAGTGATGGGAAGATTGGCCAGTCGATTGTAAGACTTCTGATTGAATTGTGCAAGAACTTCAAACACGATCGTTTGTCTGTGCGTCAGTGACGATCCCGAGTGCAGCAGTTCCGTTCCTAGCTCAGACCACAGTGTTTTGTTTTGGTTCGCTTTAAAAACTTAGTGTGGGACGCTTGATCAGCTCATTAGCATAAAATCGCACAAAATTTTTCCTTGAGAACGGTGCAGACAACTATTAACGACCATTGTTTTTATTTAAAGTAGCTCACTCTGGGTGCCTTGACAGTCTGCCATTTTTATCTAGCATGGAAGAAGACCGTTTTAGGGTGGTTTGGACCTACTGGCAAATCTTACTGTGTGGAAATTTCCAAGGTTTTGATCAGACTCGGGGACAAATGTATGGAGTAGCGGCTGACTATATCAGGAAGTAAACGCAACTTTTACCACTTAAATCTTATTCCTTTACGAGCTCAAAACTCGTAGTTTGACTTAAACGTATCTACGTTGGTGTCAGAGCTCTTATTTTTCAGATTGCATTGTTGACTCAGTGGGCAATGGTGGATTAATAGTAATAAGGTAGTAGTAGATGCCGGAATTGAGGCCGGAAAGACATCTTCTGAATTCTATTCCTCACTTTATTTCCATGGTTTAGTCGCCAGTGATCCGATTTTCAACTGCGCAGTACGCTTTTTCAACACAAGTTGAATAAACTGGAGGAGACTATGGTTCTTAAAAATCGACTTAGCTCTCTCCTGGAGAATTCAATGGCCGCACGTCGTCTTCTTTCCGTTCATGAGACTATCAACTCGGCGAAAATGCGAGGTCAGGTACATTTTTGTCCCTACCTACTGACAAAGGGATGCATTAGTCTTTTAGTTTTTGTGGGTGATTCATGCTCCATTTGGATAAACTGCTCCCACTTGCTCCCAAAGGGACAATAAGATGTGGAAGATTTTAGCTGCCAGCCTCAAATATGGCCTTGACGCTCCTCATAAGTCGGTAGGATATGTTTTCTCAGAAATTTACTTAATCTGCCATTTATAACGTAGTGTCGTGGAAGTGATTTCCACTAACTCTCAATGATTATAACGCCTCAAATGAATCAGCCCAAGATATCTAAGTGGGAGAGCTGGGGTAAAGGTATTCACGAAAATCGTCAGGGCAACTCCTCCCATCCAGTGTTTGGCAGTCATTTCTAGTGTTTGATTGTGGGAATTTAAGTTAATCAGCAATAGCTCCTACTTATCCATCGCGAGTTTTGTTAATTTTCTGGACTCGTCGGCCGAATTTGCAGTCTTGGGTAACAACTCCTCATAAATGATGTTGTTAATCTAATGGTCAACATTTTCTATCGCCTCACAGTGCAGCAAATTTGAGCACCTGCCTTTACAAGTGGTACCATTAGACCGCCTTGAAAATCAGCATTATGAGATTCATGATATATCTTAAAGTGTTCTCCGTTGGCTCATGTTTCTTGCCAAGTTGTAGTAGGCAGTAAATGCAGTTGCTTATTTAAATGGCAAATGTAGAGGTTATTGGTGGATTTGAAAGTCCCACTATCCCTTTGACCTCACAATGAGATTTAAGTGAAGTTGGAAGGACAACACCACAAAATAATCCCTCCTGATCTGCAAAAGTTTTTAGGTTCGTTTAAAGCTTCAATGCATTTTACATTGTTGTAATCTACTCAATAAATTGATAGATTTCAATTTTGTTTTATTTTAAAAGGTCGATTTAAAAGAGCCGATCGAGGGTGGTTTTGCAGAAATTGTCTACTGAATGGATTTCCCCAAACTGGATGATTGACAACCATGTGTGGAGTATCGGTGAAGAAATCATTCCGTCACGTATGATCATTACGAATTTCTTAATCATCCAAATTTGATGGGATTTGAAATATACCCAACTTTCTCATTTCTTTGCACGTTGTCATTGCTGAAGTGATCCTTCCAGTTTTTATAACCAATGTGGACAGCCCCAAATTTCAGCTAAATAAGTTTTACACAGTTCAAAACGTAACCTATGAACAAGTAAGCAGGCCGATGAGGTCCTCTTTCAACTGCTATAGTCTTGAAACTCTACCACGGACAGACCAAGGGTGAAAAATTACAAGCTGCCTCCTCTTCCCATTCGAACTCAGTTGTCAATGTTTTGTATTAAACTAGGCGGTGAATGAAGTATATTCTTCTCGATAAGAACGCAATGAAGCGGTAAAATAGTTTGGACTCCTAAGGTTCGCAGTTTTGTGAACGGCGCAGTCTACAAATGTCACTTAAACTGTGCAATCTCTAACAATGTAAAGCTACTTTGAATCCGTTTCTCACACATTCCACTGTCATTTAAACGGTGAAGTTGTATTGACATTTTATAAAACAAGTAAAGTCTCATCGAGAACTGGATACGATGATTAAACAACATTAGAAGTGAAAAACTAACTTTCACTTGCTATTTTTCCATTGAAATTTCAATACTTCCAATGTGATGGATTGTTGAAGGAAAGCGGTGAAACCGAGTTTTATTGGAGAGAGAGAGAGGCGCATCCTGCAACGTAAACAGAGCAGGCAAAATCGCAGAGTCGAGATTTAAAAGCTGTCTACCGGGTCCCTTTACTCTAGGCATTGATAGCAAAACTGCCTCAGCTTACAATAGTAAAGACCAAGCATGCACAGATGTTATACCCATGCCTTTTGTCTTTATCCAACCTGCAGTGTGTTGGAGCACCATCGCAACCGCGAAAACGAACTGTTCCAAGAGAATCGAGAGCTGCAGAACCTCGTCTCTGTCCCCTCCGCACGAATGCTTCGATTTGCCCATCGCCTGCGCCAAAAAAGGCGACTACGTCAGCTCCTTGGGGCGACGCCGGAGGTGCAGTTGGCGATGGATGTGGCGGTGGTGTCTTTAGACGGTGGAATGGAAAATGACTTTTCCGATACGTCTTCTGATTCTTCCCTGTCTGGTAAGTTTCGAAAATCGACTAAATCATTTACCGTAGGAAACATTCTTTTCTTTTCCCACAATTGGGAGATATATAAATATTTGTGGCGTCTGTAAAATGGCTTTCTCACAAGGTTTGTCTTTTTGGGGAAAATAGGCTGCAAAACATTGCATTTTAAGCAGTATAATAGTACCAAGTTAATAATAAGGGGTTTCTTCAGTAGATAAATTTGAGGAAATTCCAAATACCTAGCCTTAAGATACTCTTGCTTTCCTCTTTGGTCTAGTAACTTGTTAGTGTTCTCAAAACTAACTCCAAGGAAGAAAACGGCTCCAAATTTTCATTTCTTCTCTACAAATTCTTTTTAAAAGTCGGGTGGTAGGAGCTGAAACGAGGTTCGGTCACATCATGCTGGTATTTGCAATTTCATCACGGCGCTCGGAAGAGGATGCAACCGTGATCGCACCAGGCACATAGCAAGTGACAAGTCTGTGTTGCCACTCCTTTCAATAACCGACGCACATATCGTAGACCTGCCCACCCTGGATACTGTTCATCAAGATGGCAAATAACGGTATTGCTACCCCCGTGACGTAGGCTTTGGTGATGGGCAAAGTTCTTCGTAAGACAAAACGTCAAACCAGCGTCGGTGGGCACTTGCATCGACTCTTATCTGTGGAAGACTGTGACGGCGATGGGGAGACCGGGATTTTGATTGAATGGTGTCAACATTTCGAACACGGCCGCTCATCTGTACCTCATTGACAATTCCGGCCGTGGTGGCGTCTTACCTATGGTGGTCATTCCTATGGACATTATGTCATCACTTGG
>NW_020170577.1:2130-8543 GCF_000524195.1 Echinococcus granulosus | reverse complement strand
GTTGCGCAAGAGACTAGACTTTAGTAGTAGCGGCAAGCACAGTTATGCACGGCGATTTACAATTTTTTGAAAAGTTGGCACCGAGGTCAGCGTTTCATCATCGATGCCGAAGTGGGGCATTCAGCCTCATGAAATTTCTGACCTACTGGCAAAGCTTTCTATGCCGAGACTTTCTTGGGTGATGGCTAAGCACTGAAACAAGTTTACGTACAAATATGCCAGAGGATTTTATGGACATGGATCCTCAACTTTTGTTCTTTATTCTTTCCATACATTTAGAAGACCTGATTTGACTTCAATGTACGCTTTAACTCAGCTGTTTGCCTATCCGTTCCGCGCCTACTGCTCTGGACTGGCGCCAAGTTTCGAGATACCAATCTTTTCCTGGATCTTAGCCACAAGACGACGTTCAGAGCCAGACTACACAATAGTAATGCCTTCTTTCTCGCCATTTCAGAAGTTAGGACATCAGTACAATCGCAACTCGTTGACATGGAACGACATCGACGTCAGCCAGCAAACGTGCAACATCTCCTGCTGGAAAGGTCCTTACATCCGGTTCGACATCGTCTGATCTGTCGCGTGCACCGCCTCTCGCGCCGTCTATGGCGTAAAATCAAAGCTACGGATCGTCCGGAGGAGGTGGGTTCAAATTGTTACAAGGTGTCGGTCCCTGTATACTGACTGATTGCATTCATCAATCAAGTTGCCAGAAATTTTCCCGATGAGTTTATATCAACAGCTTTTGTTCCCATATTTCAAAAAAAAATTATTTTTAGCTTGGTTATAGTTTGCTTTTTCGATGAGAAGAGATGTTGTGGCACAAACCATTACCCGTCTTTGGGATGGAGTGTAAGCGAAGCATTTTAAAAACAGTGATTTTGTTATTCTTTTCTCGAGGTCAAGGCATCGTAGAAAGTTAGAGGATTTTAATTTGTTTAACTGAAAGAAATTTTAGGTATGGTTCGAATGTCGATAATTTCTTGGCGTTAGCTCTCAAAAACCTCGGTAAAAGTGGAAATATCGTTGAAAACGCATTGTGATGCGAAAGTAGCATCGTCCCTCGCACATCTGAAAGTGGAAATCATGGAACGCCTACTTTGTAGTTGTGATGTACCGGGTGAAGGGGCTTTAAGGGAGGGAATTTTAGAATTTTCTGATGGTGTTGAAAGAAGAGGAAGGCTTTATTTTCCAATGTCACTGCAAATCGGGTTGGTCTGAGTCATAGGGGAGACTGATTGCATGGAACTGAGTATAACTTGTTGTTTAATAAACAGTTTTAAGCGTCCTTTTTAATTCCTCAAGTGGATTTTCCATTTAAATATCAGCATTTAATGGCAATGACAAAATTCTTTGTTTTTTTCCGAATTAGGGAAGCCTTTTGTCTCACCATACCCAAGTAAAGGCGTTCAGATTTGTAGTTATTAGGAAAGTACAGCTAAGGAATTCAGGTAAGGCGGGAAGAACCCAATTTGGGAGCTATGTTGCCAAACTGGGGCAAGCAGCCCTTGATACCTTGTAGCTGTTGTGCTTCTACCGGCATGTTTGCATTATCAGAATCGACTGCGGGATTGGGTGTTGTAAATGGCCAAGCATCCTCGACAGATGAATCTTCGGTAGGACGCCACTTGCAGGAACAGCTAAGTCGATGTGGGGTAAAGCTGGCACAGTGTGAACAAGTCCTGCCGGAGGAGAATAATCTACTCATGGCGAATCAGTAGTTTGCCCTCTTAAAGGCTTTTGATAACATGCAACACTTTTCTGATGCGTTTTAGCGATCGTCTACGTCACCTACGACTCTGTCAAGCGTGGAAGTTGTTGAAGGTAATGTGTTACCTCCGGAAAGTGCTGTGACTGATCCCAAGTCGAGCCAAGATGAGGTGAGCAGGAAATGCTACTCCACCTAACAAACAAATTATAGGTAAAAACGATATAAATTTATGCATTCTCTTCTATTTTAAGATGGTGGTTTTCGAAAACAAGATGGTTCCTCGGAAATTCTTAAGTGATGATAGTGATAAGGTTAATGAAATACAAATGCATTTTCTTTTCTTTTTGGAATTTCGGTACTGTTATTGACATCAGTTTCCGCGGTTTAAATTTTACCCATTCTTTTCTCCTCAACAGGTGTTGGGATCACCAAGGTAACCTTTACACCGACACCTCGAAGGTTGGGCCAAAAACCCCAACAGGGGGAGCATTTTGTGATGACGATCCACGTTGAAGGCATTTTTTACGAGAAAATTTTGTCATTAATCGCTTTAACTGTTTTAAGGTGTAAAATACGGATTTTAAAATACAATATAACCTTTTTACTAATCACTGCTTTTGTGGAGTATTTATGCGGTCTCTAAGTTATTCCTATGGATGCTGTAAGGCACGCAAATCCGGAGGGACGACGTAAAGGGCTAAAAGACTGGCAGGACTCCCCGTCACCAGAATGAAGGCCAAATTGGAGGAGTCAGGAGAGGCCTGCGTGGTTACGTGTACGACTACAACTAATGCTGATCCGGTATGTGGCCTCCTGGTTTTAATTGCTTTTGTTATCAATTCCTCTGTGGTTTCTCATCACCGCGACGCCTGTGATGCTTCTTCTCTGTGATTGGCATTAGTGGCTGTTTGATGAAGCACTACGTAAGGCAAAATGTCGTTCCACGTGTCAATTGCCTTTCCTAAAGTGGTTCGCTTCAAAGCCAAATCATTGTGTACACCATGACGTAATGGTTAGAGCCTACGACGGTTGTCCTTCCCCTTCCCCCCCCCCCCGCCCACCATACCGACATTATTTCCAGCTTTTTACAATGTGAATGTAATTTTGCGTTTTCAAATCATGAGAACAAGTCGGTAAATGCTTCTGTTATGGACAATTTGTGCTACTTAATGCCTGGTCTTGCTCTACTGGTGGGTGTTTTAAGAGATCGGAGATTGGGGTAGTTGATAGCAGTCAAATCCAACGACTGACAACAGATTCCCTTCTTCTATATAGCCTCCGGTAACGGGCCCTCTTTTCGACCATCACCGTAGAATCTAGGTGAATTGTAACTGATGGCGATTCATAACGAAGAACGCAACGAGAAGACTTCCAAGCTGTATATTGCGCCAATCCCCGCAAAATTCTCCCATTACGCCCCAATTTAATCCATTTCCTTAAAGGATATTGTGTCATACACCTCAAAAATTGAGCGAAAGCAAGCATTGCTTGAGCATTTGCCTCACCTTTTTACTTAGCTACCATCTTAACCCCACCTACCTGCCAGTCTCATGCCACTTGGAGATGGCCACTGCTAATTCCTTCCGGAGTGGAAGAGTTTAACTTCAGTAGTCAGGGTGTGATTACCGACCATCTAAGTGGTTTTTCCTAGCTTTTCAATGAATTTTTACGCTGTTTGAGAACCATTCCTTTTTTAGTACAGCAGCTGCTGGGTCGGGATTTTGCCCACCTTGGATTGAATATTGGAAGATGATTCGGGAAATTCACGAGGCACCGTGAATGCAGCCCTCCGTTGTCATTGCTGTTCTCATGACACGTACGACTGTGCGGACTCTTCATTCTCCCGGGGCTCAGTCACCGTATTTAATATCTTGCCTCTTGCCCTTCAATCACTTCGCACGTTGGTATTCGACCTTCCACGCTGACTTGTAGCAGGACCTTTCAGCAGGTCTTGTAAGCATCTGTGTGGAAGTGCTGTTTAGGTTATTTTTTGGGACGATGGTCTAGCATACTATTTCACTTATTCACAATAGGTATTAGAGGGTAGCTATCATGAATTCCAACTTTATTGCGCAGCAGACGGGGTCTCTTCCAAATGGGAGATGCGAATAGTTTTTGCCGCTTTAATTTGCTGATTGAAGTCGGCAACAAGAACTCAATCCAGCTGAAAGTAAACGCAAGTGTTGTAAATGTTTGTGGCCCCTTAAATGCCATTTCACCGCCCCACTACTGAGGGCCACTTGGAAATGGATAAATATTTATACGCACTAGTTAATGCCGATACAGTTGGAGGTGCCGGCGCATTGAACCACACGTCAACCGGAAATGCGTCGGTGAGAGCCTCCGCCCTTGGCAAACAGAGGGTGTGGTAGGCGCGCTCTCTGGTCTTAAAGGGTATTAAGAAGGCATTTTAAAACATTTACTCCACCCCGTGGCTTCGGATCCAGAAGCAAAGAGGTTGTTGTATGTGGGCTAGGTGAATGGCACAGGGGTAGGTTAACTAATTGGCAGTCAAACAGGGATGGAAGGGAAAAAGATGGATAGATAGCTCATGGTTGAAATGATGAAGTAGTACAAGGGGGAGTATTTAAATGTATCGACACATGACTAAGTAGAAATTACCGCGGTCAAGGTCAACGCTAAGATAAACTTTGCAGGATGAATTGGGGGGATGTGGGTGGATGGCAACTTGATGGAGGACACAAAACTTCCTCAGTTGGTGATCAGTCAGATTTTCAAAAATGTGCACGATATTGATGTACCAAAACACACAACACGTTACGGTGATTTTTACCTAAAATTTATTTGTCACCAGAGTAAATAAAATTTTTTCGACCAGTTCGGGGTTTGATAGTACTGTACAAAGTGAACCTATGTAAATGCATCAGTCTATCACTAGGAGCGGTCAAAATTTTAATTTTAAAATAAATAGAACTAGTTAAACATCGTGACGTCGATGCATGTTGAGGTCACAGAGCCGCTGGAACACGAGTGAGCAGCGTTGCCATCGTCTCACCACGCTATAGGCCTATCTCAAGCACTTCCTCGTGACTCGCCTTCTGCTCGTGGCCAAGTTCAAAGGACTCGCGGCTGGCAACAAGGGAGGGAGCAAGCACACGCATTCCCGCGTGGTGTGCCACAATGGTCTCCGCTGTGGTGCTCATGCCTGCTACGTCGGCGCCCAGCATTTGCAGCAGTCGCGCCTCCGCCAGTGGATGGAACAACCTGAAACCGTTGAGTGAGTTATTTGATTTGGGGTTTAGATTTAAAAAATGTCAAAAATGTTTCTGGAATGAACTGATGGGCCAGACGAGGTAAGTGGTTGAATCTGAGATCGGACGAGTGGGACTGAGATGTATGGATGGTTAGACGAGTGAATGGAAGAATAAATCCACGACGGATAGACATATGGATGAATAGCGATACATGAATTCATGAAATGACGAAATTGATCCTGGTGGATGCTGAAGAGATAGGCCTATCACCTGACATCCGATCAGGTATTTAAATAGGCAGAATGATTGGAAGAGGTGAAATAGATGGCTAAATCGCTTATAGCAGGAATGATGGAACAATACGTGAGGCATAAATAAATTATTTGCTGACATAGAACTTAAAAAGTTGCGATAATCAAGGTCGATTATTTGAAGAATGTTACATTACAGAATGTGGACAATTAGGTGGATGGCATTTTGATGCAAAGATACGAAACAGACTCGACGTAGCACAAGCATTATTCCGTCCAGTCGGAAGGACGTCATCCAAGCCTTATAACGTGTGCAAAGCGTTGGCACATCAAAGCACACGTCATCAGTCTTCGGTATTTACATTTATGACTTATTTATCTTTAAAGGTATATACAATGCATTCTGTCAGATCAAGGCTTGACGTTGGCCACTAAAGAATGGTGTGCAGAGAGGGCCTACATAAATACACTCGTTGGTCATCGAGGCAGACCATAATTCAACCTTCGGATCCGCGTTGCAATGGGCTCCTACGAAGATGCCAAAGCTGCTGCAGATTACATCAAGTCGAAGGTGTCACTGACACCACAAATTGGCATCATCTGTGGTTCTGGACTGGGCAAGCTGGCCGAAATTGTCTCCGAACCGGTCATCGTCAAGTACTCCGAGATCAACCAGTTCCCCATCAGCACCGTCGCGGGACATGCTGGCAATCTCGTATTCGGTAAACTCGCTGGCAAAAGTGTCGTTGTCATGCAGGGTCGATGCCATCCCTACGAGGGCTACACAATGAGTCAGGTGAGGATCAATTAATGATGCTTTGATTCCTTCAGGTCATTCTTCCCGTGAGAGTGATGAAACTGCTCGGTGTGGAAACCCTCATTGTCACCAATGCAGCAGGTGGCTTGAATCCCAATTACAATGCAGGTGACTTGATGATCATCAAGGACCACATCAACATGCTCGGAATGACAGGATTGAATCCTCTGGTTGGACCCAATGATGACAGGTAGGGTGGTTCATTCCCTCTAGAATGTGACATTGTATTTGATTAGATTTGGAACGCGATTTCCAGATATGACCAACCTCTACACAAAGGAGTTGCGTGAACTGGCCAAGAGGGTGGGCAAGGAAATGCACATTGAGGATATCTTGCGTGAGGGTGTCTACCTGGCAAAGATGGGACCCACTTACCCAACCACTTCAGAGTCACGATTCGCCAGACTAATCGGTGCTGA
>NW_020170577.1:0-2030 GCF_000524195.1 Echinococcus granulosus | reverse complement strand
CCATATCCCAGTGGGTGAAGAACGGCTCTTCGGCAAAGTTTGGCATGACTTTAGTTTAACGTGGAAAACCGATGTCAGGAATCACGTTCCATGCCCGTTCTAGACATACATTCAATTGCACTGTCCAGGCTCCCTTGGCTATTATCACCTTTCATGGCTACTCATCTTCCAGTACCATCAACTTTCATTCCCCTAAACTTTATCCCCTAGTTGACTACTCAATCCTGATCCACTAATTAAGACTTTGGAAAGCCTTAATCTTTACTATTAATCCGGCTGCGCCAGAGTTCAAGGGAGAATTGTATGGACGTCCTTCTAATTTGCCTAGAGTATAAGAAAAGGAATGGCAGGCGTTTGGGGGCAAACAGGATAGGGAATGTGGAGCACCTCCCCTTGGAGGCGATGGATTCGGTCTCCTGTTGCAGTTGTTGTAGAGGGGGAAGAAACCATAAGAAACTGCTAGCGCTTCTTCGCTGCGAACTGAGAGTTGATATCCTTGCTGCGGAGCTCCTCAATTTTGGCAGTTGGGCGAACCCCGTTATTCACACAGAGACGGTTGTTGTTAGTAAATCTTCGATGCCTCGTTTTGTTAGAAGTTGGAGGCTTTTTCCGTACTTTCAGAAGCGATGAAGAACTCTCTGAAGAGTGCTTTTTCCTAGATGCTGATGAGTTGTGCTGGAGTATCACAGCATTCTATCAACTCGATATCCAGGGTCACTTCTTCCTCTACGGATTCTGATAATAAGTTTTAAGTGATGAAGCAGAGGATCTGATGTATTTCCTGACGTTGATGGTAGGACCAGAGGTTAAAACTGACGTTATTGTGCCAACTTTTGCCACTCCTGTCATTCTTGGAAGGGGTGAGGTGCGCCAATACTGTAACAATGTAATAGTATCGGCATGTATCTCCTCCACCCATGCTGTGATACTCTTTAAACGAGTAGAATAATTCCATTGGCGCATTCCTAACTGATAATATTATGAAAGGGAAAGGGGAGTCGGGATCAGGCCTGTTCCTCAGAGTGTAGGCAAGTTCCATTCCGTTTTAGAATTTGTGTTCCTTGAACGCTTCTTGCCCAAAACGCGCATTCAGACAAGTATGAATCACCATACAACGTCTGACTTCGATGCACTCTCTCTCTCCGGCAAACCATGCCTTATATACATTCCGAGAAGATGCTCAGTTGCCACCTTCAATAGTTGCCTTGACAGCTTGGTCACCTAACAGACACACATCGGGCTCAATCAGTTGAAGTACCATGATTTTTTATCTACTATGCCTTACCTTAGGTGCGGGTGGCTAAAAACCGAAAATAGCCCTCTTTTTAAGAAAGCGTACTGAGTTATCTCCAACCTAATGGTCTTCAACGCATTTGTCCCACTTTACCGCATCTCGTGTTTCATCAAATTACAGGATCGTACACAAATTCCTTTGAGAACATGGGCTAGGTATGGGCTGTGAAACTAATTCTTGAATTAGAAAACATCTGGGGGAAAAGGAGGAAAATTTGGCACATGGACGTAACTTTACACTGACATTTTTACCCCTCCAGGATGATTTAAAGACCGGTTTAGCAATCCGAGTGACTTGTTAAAAGAAGGATTCGCGTTGGGCACTTGCATGGGGAAATGGAATGGAAGAGTTGCCTGTTATTGGCGAATTGTCCGTAGGTCCGATGCTAGCAATTAACCATAATTCTTATTATTAAGGTGTGGAGAAGTCGGTGGATGATACATTGCAACAATAACCGAAACAGACTTGACAATGTACGAGCATTGCCTCACCCGGTCAGAAAGTCATCAGCGGACTCGTCCAGAGTGCGGCCACCTTTGGAGAATTGAAACAAATATCTTATTGTCATGATGTCTTCCATTTACACTTGATTTGACACTGGAGTAAACACAATCTAGTCCACCATTTCACTGTTTGTCATTGGCTGCCACAGGGTAATGTACGGTGAGGGGACTCATATAAAAGGTCCCGGTTGACCGCCGTGACAGACCCAAGCTCAACCCTCGTATCTGCGCTA